>NW_021145015.1:826545-1089613 GCF_900634775.1 Gouania willdenowi | reverse complement strand
TACAATTAGTGTAGCAGTTTGTCCTTGAGTCAGAATAACATCTCCTGGTGGCTGTGTGACTTTCTCCTCTCCTTTACACTCTGTGGAAGAACAGAACATCCAGAAGGAGAGACCAGTCAGCTCCAAAGGAATTTAACATTGAAATCCAAAGCGTACCATGAAGAGTTCATCAATGTATTCAAATGTTTCAGAGACAAACATGTACAGTCTGTATGTTACCGAAGCAAAAAGCAGCGAGAAGAATCCACAGCCAAAGTTCCATTTGTACAAGCAGGTTTGAATGTGTGGAAGAAAGCAGCTCCTGTTCATATTCAGTAGTAGAATAGCTCTCTTTAAAGCAGCACTTCTTATCCACACAGAGGCTGAACATAGAGGAGTGGATATAGCACAGTGCTGCCCTCTAGTGGAGCTACAGAGTGCAGTGAAGCCACCCAGCAGCCAGTCACTAGACATCCATGAGACATGAAGAACATCTGAGAACATCTACATCCTCTAATGGAGGAAATCCCTGGATTGTTCTCAGGTTCTTTGGAAAACTTTCTGATGGAACTCAGTGTGTGTGTGTGTGTGTGTGTGTGTGTGAGTGTGTGTGTGTGTGTGTGTGTGTGTGTGTGGACTGCAGCCCTTAAACTAAACAGAATTGAAATTAAATGTGTTAGAGCCAAAGTCGACTAAAGCATGACATTTAATATTTAATAAATAAAAGTCACTGTGACATTAAACTAATTAAGTTTTTTTGTCTATTGTTATTTTTAGTCATTTTTATAGTTTGTAGATTTATGACAGTTTCTTTCTCTCTTTTGAAGGTACATATAACAATCCAGGATGGACAAATCTTGCCAGAATTGGGACAAAGCAGGACATGCTTCAAACTGGTTCATTGTCCATTTTGCAGCTCAACTTGTTTCAGCCAACAAAGCTGAACAATGTAGGAAACACCTGGAGTCACACTTTAACAGAGCTGGTAATTATTAAGGTAAAGTCTGAACACATTCTCCTAGGACATGGTTTGTTTCACGTCCTTCTTGTGTTGGTCGTTCTTGTCTTCTTACCTGATAGATTTCTGTACTTTGACATCTGGGTTTTTCTCAGATCCTGACAAAAGGGTTTTAGAAAATCATACATGATCCAGCTTTTTCATTCATTAAGTTTAAAAAAATACTAGTGAAGGCCAGGACATGTTGTCACACCTTTCAGACTCTTTTTATATATCGTGGGATCAGTGCATCATATTTTTAAAAACAGCAAATCAAATGAACGAACAATGATTCAGGAAAATCTACCAGCAAAGACTGACTATAATAATTAAATTCAAGAGCTTCACAACCACTACCACTGCTTGTACTGCAGCTCAACATTAGTTAGAAAACCAGACTTTTTCAAGAGGGTCCAGCTGCAGAACCTCCACACTCAGAACCTCCACACTCAGAACCTCCACACTCAGAACCTCCACACTCAGAACCTCCACACTCAGAACCTCCACACTCAGCTCCTCCACACTCAGCTCCTCCACACTCAGAACCTCCACACTCAGAACCTCCACACTCAGAACCTCCACACTCAGAACCTCCACACTCAGCTCCTGAAGTGACATCAGGAAATGAAAAAACCAAACAAAATCAAACCGATAGCATAGCCATGTTGGGTAACATCAACAACATATAAATTGATCAGCATTTCGTGAATGATTTCCTCAAGAAACACAATGGTTTCATTTGTGCTGCAGTCCTATCACAACCTCTTTGTTTTAACCTTAAGATGAAGATAAATGTAGGATAAATTCAATGTTTAAAGATTCACAGCATTATTAATACCTTCAAACTTTAAGTACAACACATGAAGGTGAAATATTTCATTAAGTTTTATGATAACTGTGTCACAGTTATGTATAGTATCTATATATATGTAAATATATTATTTTTTGTGATTAAAGTAATTATTACAGTCCAGAGCTAATTGTTTTATGAAACAATATCAAAACGTTACATTAGACAATTTGTGTTAATGTTTTACGTATTCTGTAATTTTAAAAAAAATTGCAATTTTAAGGTTTTACTAGGATGGTGTCTCATGTGCTCATAATTTATGCACAATCGCATTAACATTACACTAGAAATAATTAACCATATGCAGAATCACATGACTTGATAATCACAGCTTATAGCTCAGATCTGGTAACAGTAGACATCAAGGAACATAATTATTGATATATATATATATATATCACAAATCTAATATTAATGACATCAGTAAAATATACACAAATGTACATTGTGTTACAGTTGTGAATAGGCATATTATTATTAACCTATTAAGTATACAATGCCAGATACAAATACATTTACATTAGAACCACTAAAACGAAGAATTACGTAGGTAACTACGGTTCTATGAATCCCAGATGACCGCCAGAGGCGGTGCATAAAGCACTGAATGATCATCCTTGCGCATACGCAGGTCAAGAATTAAATGACAACAAAGTCACATGTGACCTCCCGGTGGCTCACGCGAGGCTATATAGTCATGTGACACCGGAAGCTCAGTCCCTCAAAACTTCTCGCAAGCAGGTGATTCCGAGGGACTGGACGCTCTGGCGGTCATCCGGGATTCATAGAACCGTAGTTACCTACGTAACTCTTCGTTCTATTTCATCCCTTCTGACCGCCAGAGGCGGTGCATAAAGCACTGGATCTTGCTTCTCTCGACGAGGTCAGTCGCATTCTCTGTTTCTCCCTCCCTTCCGTCTTATCTCTCTCCTAGCTGCTGCTTTGTCAGGTCTTGTGAAACTAACAAGAGCCTCTCTCTGCAACTCATCCAAAACCGGAATAATGGAACTAATTAGTTGGTCTCTCAGTGCTATCGATCAGATTTTTTCGACGCAAAGAACCAGGGGTGGTGACCCCGCATGTCCAAGCGGGACGTTTGCGGCTGGATACACACTTGACCCTTGGAACAAGTGGCGAGTTGTGTGTCTGTCCATCCTTTCCGTGGAAGACGTGGAGGACATCTACATGATTGGAATAATGATAGTAGGCATGCTGCTGATCGGAACTGGTGGCTTCCTAATCTATCGAAAAGTCCGTACTACGCTGGCGACTGTTTTGGAAAAGCTGCCAGTGATTTCTGAAGGATGTAGCAGGGCTCTGAACACTCAGACTCATGTGTTGATCGATATCAAAAGCAAGCAGGAGCTGCTTTTGGATCGTCTACGCGTTATGGATAACAACTGGGAGAAGTTCGAGACCCGGCTTGGAAGTGGAAACTAGGCCACTCATTGGATTACAGCAGAGAGACCCAGGACAGAAGGCTATTGGAAATTAACATAGCCTGTATCAAATCACATTGCTTATCTCCCTTTCGGCTCCCCAGCTGCCAAGGCTAAAGCCAAGGTTGTCTCAACTCTTATCACCAGGAAGTTTCTGCAGACGGCGGCTCTTACCCCCCACTCCCTCCCCCCGCTCCTTCCCTACATTCCTCCTGGAACTGTTGATGCTGAACTTTTCCACACGTCATCTGGTCATCAGTAACGCAGCTACAGGTCTTCAACTTCAAATGCCTCGTCGGCCATCTTTCCCCACCTCCCCATCCACAGCTGCATGGAGGCGTGGTTGCAGCGCCGACTGGCAGCACGCCCATGTCCCCAAACGGCTGGACTCCTGTTGTTCTTCCCACCTGACCCCCTCCCCCAGCCAACCTCCCACCCAACCCTTCCTACATGCCTTGTCTCGAGTTGTTTGACTGTGTCATGCTTACATTTATGTTTGCAGAGGCGGTTTTTTTCCTGGTTTCACACTGTTTTCTCTGTTTAGGGAAATCAGTTTCAAACTGGCAGTTTTTTTTCCCCTCACCCCTCCTCTCCTCCTGTTATTGATCCCTTTTTTCACCTAAATATGTGGGCGCCGCAAATGGCTGCTCCGGTGTGTTGATGTGTCTCCTCTCACTGCAACTACCTAGTCAAATTCCTCGTATTGTTCTAAACTGTACCTGGTCAATAAAGCTGATTCTGATTCTGATTCTGATTCTGATGACACATATCAACAAAGTCCCGAGGATTTCGAGAAAAAGCTGATAATAGAATCAGCCTACCTTATGACGCAGATGAATGCTGCCGAAGGACTCCCTCCAGTGGGTGAGACACCGCCACGTTCACCCTGTAGAACTTTGAAAAAGTTGATGCAGACGTCAATGAAGCTGCTTCACAAATGACGTCCAGGGGAACACCGGTCAATGCCGCCCATGAGGTGGTCAAACCACGAGTCGAGTGGCACCTCACACTATCCGGTAGAGAATGCCCCCGTGAGAGATAAGCCCGTTCGATTACGTCTACAACCCAATGGGAAAGGCGTTGTTTCGACAGGGTCCGACCCAAGCGCGGACCGGCATAGCAGACAAACAAGTTCTCGGTTTTGCGTATTTCCGCTGTGGCACGTATGTATAATTCAAGAGCACGAACAGGACACAGAGGTTCGGGCGAAGCTGTAGACCCAAAGCGCGCCAGCTGGAGTGGGCGCACATTGGTAGTAGTAGTAAGTACCTTGGGGAGAAAAGAGGCATTAGGCCATAGTGTCACTCCGGAGCCGTCAGCGTTCCACCTACAACATGTCTCATGAATTGACATGGCCTGCAGCTCCCCAACGCGCTTACCTGAGGCCATAGCCAATAGAAATGCTGTTTTTAACGACAGCCACTTCAAATCAACCTGGTCCAAGGGCTCGAATGGAGGGACCCGCAGGGACTTCAGGACTAGGGACAGGTCCCATGATGGAGCCACCGGTCGAGTGGAAGGACGGAGGCGACGGGTACCCTTCAAAAAAGCTGACACCGTAGTGTCTCTGCCAACCGAACGGCCCTGAAAACCATGATGCAAGCAAGAAATTGCGGCAACATACACCCTAAGGGTCGACGGTGAGCGACCCTGGTTGAAGAGGTCCTATAAAAACTCCAATACGGACAGCAGCGGGCATTGGACAGAGTCAAGACCCCTGCTCCGACACCACCTATCAAAGAACCTCCATCTGCTGGTATACAGCTAACGTGTGGATGGTGCCCGGGCACTGGCAATAGTACGGCCTATATCGCCACTGTACTCAGAGAACGAGACCCCTGGCCCTGCAGCAGCCACACCCATAACCGGAGATGATCGGGATTGGGGTGCAAGCTCTTTCCCCTTGTACTGGGACAGGAGGTCCCTCCGGGACGGCAGGCGCCTCGGCAAGCTGCTGCAGAGCTTGCGCAGCAGCGGAAACCAGGTCCTGGCTGGCCAAAATGGGGCTATCAGGATCAATTGATGCCCCTTGTGAGAGACACGGAGTAGTGTAGGAAAGATCAGGGGAAACGGTGGAAATGCGTACAGCAGAGTTCTGGGCCTATGTGTGCCAGTGCATCCAGGCCCAGGGGAGACGTGTCGTTCGCAAGACTGAACCATTGGGGGCAATGCGTGGATTCTTTGGATGCAAACAGGTCTACTGTTGCCTTGCCGAAGGTCTGCCAAACCCGTTCCACCACTTCCGGTTGAAGTCTCCAGTCTCCTGACAGTGGTGACGGCCGGGACAGGAAATCTGCCGACATGTTCTGTACCCCCGGAATATGCATGGCCCTCAGGCTGACAAGACGTGGCGCCGACCACGTCAGAATCTGAGTGGCTAACTTCACCAAACCCCAAGACCGAGTGCCCCCTTGGTGGTTGATATAAAAAACCACACTTGTGTTGTCTGACCTGACCAGCACATGTCTTTCTCGTAAATGTGGGAGAAAATGCCGCAGTGCTAATCCCACAGTCATCATCTCTAGAGAATTGATGTGTTGCGTTTGTTGCCATGGCGACCACGTCCCCTGTACCATCCGCCCCTGCCATGTTGCTGCCATGTTCCGTATGGACGACCTCCCGTCGAGCTGGAAGGGAACCCCGTGGAACTCCCTGTGTAATGTAGCGACTCTTTTGCCACTGAGAGAGAGACACCAGGCATTGAGAAGACACGCGCAGGCGCCTGTGCCTGTGATCGTGTCGCTCGGGATTCAGGTGCAGGCTGTTCAGCCACATCTGTAACGGACGCAGAGACAGAAGGCCCAGAGGAACTACTGTTGACGCCGCCACCAATTTCCCTAAAAGGCGTAGGTAGAGGACATAGGGAGGGGCTCCCCCGTGCTGGAACTGCAGGAACATGTCCAGAATATCCTGGACTTGCTGAGGCGAGGGGTATGCGTTCATGGTTTGGGAATCCAAAACCATCCCAAGAAGGATGGTCACCTGTGTAGGGACCAAGTTGCTCTTCTCCATGTTGACACGCAAGCCGAGAGAGGCTGCATGGTCGAGCACAACTTGTGTGTCCCGAATGGCTTCCTCGCGAGACGGGGCGCATATCAGCCAATCGTCCAGATAGGGCAACATTTTGGGCCCCCGAACTTGCAGGGGGGACAGAGTTGCAGCAATGCATCTGGAGAACACTCGAGAAGATAGGGAGAGTTCGAAGGGAAGGACCCGGAACTGATAATGCCTCCCTTGAAAAGCAAACCGAAGGAACCGACAATGTTGAGGTGCAATTGGAACATGAAAATAAGCGTCCTTCAAATCGATCGTCGTGAACCAGTCCCCTGGTGATATTGCCTGGAGGACCTGCGGGACACGCAGCATTCTGAACTGAAGAACTTTTAAAAAACGCGTTCAGACCTCGAAGGTCCAGAACTGGGCGTAAGTCGCCCGTTTTCTTCAGGACGAGGAAATATCTCGAGTAAAAACCCCCTGCATCCAGCAGGGGGTCAACTGGCACAATAGCACCCTTGGCCATTAAGGTGCCTATCTCTGCTGACAGTGATTGTGCCCTGACTGGGTGGTGAATGATGGTAAGTCTGACCCGGCCATGAACGGGAGGTTGGCGGCGGAACTGAATGCGGTACCCCTTGGATAGTGTGGCATGTACCCAAACGTCTGGGGTGTGGGCAGCCCAGAACTTGAGTTGACCCGGGGTAAAATATCCAACCGCCGGCCGACGTGCCTCAACTGCGTGCCCCCCGTCCTCTGGAGGACTTGGGGGGTCGCTGGTAAAACTTCCCAGACCGCAAAGGGCGTGGGGGCAGAGCTGAACCCTGTGACCTCCTCTCTGCGGCTGTTCTGTGATCCTGTCGACGAGACTCAGGCAACGGATTCGATGGAGCAGAGGAGTACCTCCGTGAAGATGAAGAGATAGCTGCTGAACTCCCATAAGGAGGGGGGCGCCTCTGAAGACCCACTAATTGTTGCCCTGTGCGATTCGCCTGGGCGGTTCGCTCTAGGGCCTCCAAAGCAGCGGACCCAAACAGCTCCCCAGGAACTACCGGCACACTCCGTAATGTTCGTTGACTCAACTCTGAAAGCGGGGACTGCGCCAGCCAAACTTGGCGTCGAGTCTGGACAAGGGTAGACATTAAACGCCCCAGCTCCCTTGACATTAGGGCAAACGCCTGTAGAGACGCATCCATCAAGCCCTGTGTGGGCTGGTCGACAGCACCACCCACCAGTGATGCCGCCAGACCCAACATGAGGTGAGAGAGAGAGTTCCCAATACGCCCCGTGCATGCACCCATGTCGTATGCCATACACAACAGGTCATCTGTGGTCCGGCACTGTGGCCTCAGGCACCTCGCATTTGGTCGCAGGGTCTCCTCTGGATGTACAATAAGGGATGCAATAGCTGGTTCGACTACCGGCATCTGTCCCAGGACAAACTTATTGGCATCTTGCATTGCTGCTAACGCTCGCCCATCCCTTGTACTCTGTGAAAACGCCTTAGTATCCATCCAACAGCGTGTAGCTCCTTCACATATTCCTCTGAAGGAGGAACAGCAAAAGACATAGCGGTCAGTTGGCGCCGAAAGAACGCGCTGGACTGGGCCTGTTGTGCATGTGGCACATCCAACCCTAAACGAGTGAGAGTGGTCTTAATGGCTACAGCCACCGAGTCGTCTCCCGTGCAGGGAGAACCCGTAGAATTATGAGAACCGGCCTCTGAGGCTCGAGAGCTCAGCACATCGTGTTCCTCCCGAAACTGGGTATCAGACGCGGCCACGGACATCACATCCTCCTGAGAGGCCACTTCGTGTCCCTGTGGAACCACCACATTTCGTCCCACGTTGGGTTGAAGTTTTGGAGAAGAGCCTTCATTTGAGCCAGCTCCAATGTGAGGTTGTCCACCTTATTGGACAACCTGCCGTCCGAGTCCTTCTTCCTCGGACGAGACTGGGTCTCCGAGGGAGTGCGCTTGTGTGTAGTTGGCCGTCCCTCAGGTACCCCAGTAGCTGTGGTGCCCCACTCAGGCAGGTCCTCAAATGCTGCCAGGCGATCAACCTTCACAGAATGTGGCATCACCATGCAATTAGGGCAGGTAGTGCTCGTGAGGGCATCCCGCAGATGGTCCACACCAATGCAGGAGGGGCACAAATCATGGCCATCCTCCGGTTAGAGCGAGGACAAGCAGAGTCTGCAGCACAGCTGTTCCAACATTGTACCGTACAGACAATTGGGTGAGCGAGAGTCAGGTCGAGCAGAAAACGCCACGAGTAACTCTAGAATGTTTGAGCACAGGGCCACAACCCGGGTCGAGCAGAAAACGCCACTTGCGAGTTGTGACAGACTCACAGATAACAGCCGATATAAATGTCAACGAATCAAGGAAGACAGCGTTGAATCTGTAAAAAAGAAACTAATAACGTGGCAAAAACTGATAACAAGCTGAAGGGTCAGAAGGGATGAAATAGAACGTACCTTGGCGAGCACTAACAGTAAATGTTACAAAAATCCTACTACAATTTTGTTCCAAAGTATCAAACCAGTATTATTTAAGTTATAATTAAGTAATAAGATAATAATTTGATAACTAAAGACACAAATCAGTGGTTGACAAAAGGCAATATTTAGTAATGTAAAAAAAAAGTACATATTAAGTTATGTAAGATCAACATAAAACAATATTAAACAAATACAATGGGTTGTTTTGTGTCTTTATTTAATTTAATTTCAATTCAATTGTATTTATAAAAAGATAACTAAAAGAAAAAAATCACATCATAGTTCTCATAAAAAAATATTAAATTAAGAAAAAACAACAATTCCACATAAACAAGCATCAGCTACAGTGGAGAAAAAATTCCCTTTTAGAATAGAAGCTTTTATTGTCATTATACATATGTAGAATATTAAGGTGATCTCCAAGAATGACATAAAACACACAAATAAATAAAATACTGGAAAAGGAAAGACATAAATATGTAATCCTAAAAAACTACTCAGCAAACTATACACATTACCATACACACAATATAAAAATATAAAGTGACCAGTTAGGAGATAAATAAATATAACTCAGTGTATTACACATTGATGTGGATTATTGCACATGTAGTGTTACGGTTCAGTGTGGACACAAATGCAGAGAGAGAAGGAGGAAGGATCAAAGCATAACGTTCCTGGAACCAGTCCAAGTTTTATTCTCAAAAAACAAAAGTTAAATCCAAAAGGGGAACAGGACCAGACAACCTGACAACATCACACAATGATCCCACAGTCATACTGTGTCCAAGCACTCAGCTAAATAGTGAGGGAAGCTTAATTGGGAATGGCCCACACCTGGGTGGAAACATGAGGGAGCTAATCAGGCACCAACCAAGCACATAGACATCACTGGGGGGTGGAGCCACAAGTAGGAATACCTGAAACACAGACAAGAGTTAAACATGACCAGACTCAAAACCAAATAAACAAAGACACAGAATAACTAAAAGAGAACCTTAAGGCTAAATAACTAACAGAACATGACATGTAGTCTGAGTCATGGGAGGAAAAAGGTTATTTTATGTTCAGGGTTCTCATGGTCCAGGGATACAAACTGTTTGCCATTCTGGAGGTGGAGCTTTGATTGATCTGTATCTCCTTCTGAGGGGAGCAGGGTGGGAGGGGTCAGAGAGGATGGGTGGGAGGGGTCAGAGATGATGGTCTGGTGGTGGCCCAGGAGAGCTCCTCCTGGATGTGAACACCCAGGAACCTGAAGGATGATACTTTCTCCACCAGGTCACCATTGATGATGAGAGGAGCGTAGTCTACCAGGTTCCTCCTGAAGGTGATTGTGTTGTGTGTTTCTTTTGGATACGTGTAGGGACATTTATTCAGAATAATAAGAGGCTACAGTGAAGATATTTGACCATTTTAGATCATACTGTAGGTGAAAGAGTGGAGGGAACTGGTGCATCTGTTGAAGCAGGTTGTGAAGGAGAAGTAGTGACTAGGATAGGTTCAGTAGAGGTAGGTAGACATTGGGCACGGCTGCACATATTGAGGTGTACTTCCATATGACCCACATCTCTGCACTGTAAAGTGAAACAGCAAATCAACATATCTAAAACAAATAGAAGCAAAATAAAATGATTATTACAGACAAAGAATAAAACAAGGACAAAAATAACTTGTATAACTAATAGGAGCATTTATTTTTAATCAGCATTGATATCAGATGTACATTTACACAATAGTCTGTCTGAGTGCATGTGAATCTTACCTTTAAATGTTATTGTATTGTTTACATGTGCATCAAAATGCTTCTCCAACTTCTAAAACTTAAATAACTTCAGTTTAGGACAAATGGATCAGTGATAACGCTCGCAGCACGTTGTGCAGCAGCTCACCTCAGATTTCAAGTTGTTGACAAAAATAAAAACATTTCAAACATGAAGCATCAGTGAGTTAAATAGGTTCACTTGGAAAAAGTTGATTTGATTCAATAATAACTCATAAAGAGAGAAAACATGAGATTTGGTCAGATAATATTTTTATTTAACAATCAACACAAAACCTTCAAATCTACATTTAAAACTCATGAAGTTTTAATTTACATTACGACAAACTCTGCTAAATAAGACCAACCATGCCATCCTTTTTTAATGGATACACAAATACAACAATAAATCAAACTACAGATTTTTATAATTCCCAGAGTAAACTGTGAAACCATTATTATAAATACGTACTCGATTACGACTGTTATTACAATATAATCATATCAAAATAAACCTCTGCGACTAAATTCAATATCATGACAAATAATAGAAAGTTTTTTGATTTAATCTATTTGAGAAAAACAAAACCACGTTAGCTTGACCTTGGGGTTGTGTTTGATCAGTCAATGTCTTTGGAGGGTCACTGTCGTCAACTGACCAAAAACTGGTTTTATTACCTGAGAATTATTTCTAAAGTGAAGAATTTTTGTCAAAATCAGATCTTGAAATGATCATCCAAGCGTTCATCTCGTCTCACATTGATTATTGTAATTCTGTTTTCACTTGTTTCAACAAGTCGACTCTAAACACACTTCAGATTGTACAAAATGCTGCTGCCAGACTTTTGATTGGTGCACCCAGAACATCCCACATTACCCCCATTCTATCAAGTTTTCATTGGCTTCCAGTCAAACTTTGCATCGAGTTTAAATCTTTTGTCTTGGCTTTCTGTGCGTTGCGTGGTGAGGCCCCTCAGTATATCACTGATTTGTTGAACCCCTACACTTCAGGGCTCAGCCTTCTGTCTGCAGTAAAAAGCGCTACGTTCACTAAGCTAAGTATATATGCTTGAGTACATAAAAATAAAAAGAGAAATCTTAGTGGAAGAAAGAAAGAGAAATAAAAACAACAACATGCTGTTAGAACAACTCCAAAGCTTTTTGTCCAGACGTTGGTGGTTTCCTGTCACTGTGGGCCTCAGAGCACAGTAGTACACAGCAGAGTCACACACATGAAGATCCTGAATCATCAGAGGAACAGAGCTGTCTTTGAGCTCAGCATCAAATCTGTCCTTCACAAACTCTGGAGAATTATCTGCTACATAACGTGAACGTCTCAGAATAAACTTTGGGTAACTGTTCACTTCTTGTTTGTACCAGAACAAATTAGGGTCTGAATAAGTGGTGGTAAAAGTACATTTAAGTGTAGCAGTTTGTCCTTGAGTCAGAATAACATCTCCTGGTGGCTGTGTGACTTTCTCCTCTCCTTTACACTCTGTGGAAGAACAGAACATCCAGAAGGAGAGACCAGTCAGCTCCAAAGGAATTTAACATTGAAATCCAAAGCGTACCATGAAGAGTTCATCAATGTATTCAAATGTTTCAGAGACAAACATGTACAGTCTGTATGTTACCGAAGCAAAAAGCAGCGAGAAGAATCCACAGCCAAAGTTCCATTTGTACAAGCAGGTTTGAATGTGTGGAAGAAAGCAGCTCCTGTTCATATTCAGTAGTAGAATAGCTCTCTTTAAAGCAGCACTTCTTATCCACACAGAGGCTGAACATAGAGGAGTGGATATAGCACAGTGCTGCCCTCTAGTGGAGCTACAGAGTGCAGTGAAGCCACCCAGCAGCCAGTCACTAGACATCCATGAGACATGAAGAACATCTGAGAACATCTACATCCTCTAATGGAGAAAATCCCTGGATTGTTCTCAGGTTCTTTAGAAAACTTTCTGATGGAACTCACCCTAACCCTGGTTTGTAAGACGTGTGTTGTTGTGCTGCTTGAGGCTGGTTTAGGGCGGGGCTTTCATGTTGTCATTCAGTAGCTCCTAGGCTGAGGGTTACAGACGTTTTACTTCCTAGTGGATCATTTACCACCTTGTCCCGTCTTCCACACTAATAAAGTAGTTTTGATTGGAATGGATACCATCCAAAAGTGAAACTAGTTCTGATTGGTTTTCATCCCATGTCAACATTATAGTTTCATTTTTATTAGTTAATAAAAATATTAATGTCACATTCACGGTTTGTTTTTTCCTGGTTTTATTTTGACACTTCCTGTTTTGGTTTCTAATTGTCTTTGTCATTCCAGGCTGCTTCACCCTCTGATCAGCCTGTCCCATCAGTTTCTCCTGGGTTCCCAGCTGCCACTAATCAGTCGTTAGTCTGTCTATTTAGTTCAGCTCCTTCACTTTCTGTTTACCAGATTGTCTGTGTTCATTCTTGACCAGTGATCCAGCGTTTCCATAGTGACGAGTTCTGACTCTTGTTTTTTTCCTCATCCTGCTCCTTTTGTACCTCTGATTGTGCTGACTCATCGTGTACTGACCTGTTTATGAATAAACTCTAGAACTCTGGTTCTGGGTCCTACATTTGAGTTCTGTTCAGTCTGGTCCAATGTTAACATCAACATGTTTTTTACAACAGTGTTTTAGGGATACATTGATTAAAATATTACAAGAATAAAGTCATAGGATAATATTATTAGAATAATCTTGTAATGTTAAGAGATTAAACTTGGTGAGTTGAAAATAGATGCTTTTTCTTTTTAAGGTTCTTATTCTGATAATGTGGTGCAGATTGGCTACATGATGAATAATATTCTAGTTTGAAAAATCTATACCAGAGTACAACTTCACTAAGCTCTACACACACCTTATGTTTCACTCTTCTAGATCTGTAGGATATATTATAACAATCATGTAATATTATGATTTTAATCATGTAATATTGTCCTACGACTATTATTGAAATAATTTATTATATGTATATTTATACACTACCACTCAAAAATTTTGGAACACACTCATTTTTCCACTTATTTATTGTAAGTCCAATGAATAGCTTGAAATGGTCCAAAGGTAAGAACTGAACAGCCAGAGGTTAAAAAAAGGTTTGGTTCCTGAAACTAAAAATAATGTACATTTCAGAATTATACAAATAGGCTTTTTCAGGGAACACAGTGGGTTAAATATTTAACGCTGTTCTACAGCAATAAAGGTTGAATCAGTCTTGAAACCTGGTGCTACTCATTCCTACAGGTGTTCCTACTTTTCTTGGTTACTTCCAACGCCCTCTGTCTGCATAAAAGCAGTGTTAGAACTAAGAATGTCCTGATCAGGTTTTTTTTTTGAGTCCTTTGATTATGAGAATTGGCCGATACTGAGACTCAATCCGATACTTTTATAATACATTAAAAAGATAAAGAAAAGCATTAAAAAACAAACAGATCCAGGATGTTCATTATTTATTTTATTCACCTTATTTTAACATTCAACCCTAAACAGAACACTTCTGTGACGTAGCTTGATCAATCAAGCAATAAATTAAAAGAAAATTCACTTTAGACTTTAGTGCAAGATTAAATAATATTAAATAAAAATGTCTAATATAGAAATGAATTGTGTCTCATCTTAAAATACCCAACAGGCATGTTAACAAATAAGAAAATAAAAGTGCTGTAAAGTAAGGCCAGTAATGTGTTTTTAGGAACTGTACTCTTAATGTTTATTCTCCTCATTTAGTTTCACCCATTAAAATGTATGTTTTTCTTGATGAAAAGTATGACAACTTTATTTTGTTGTCATTGCAGGTGCAGAGCATGTAAAGTATCAGCTGTTTATTAAATAAAGTGTGTGATGTCAGCAGATAGAGGTTGATTTAGAACACACCTACACGTCCTGTTGTAGGCGTTTGTTATAATAAATACTACAGTAGATTAACTTAGGATGGTCTATTCTAGGGGTGTCAAACTCATTTTAGTTCAGGAGTCAAATATGGAGCAGTTTGATCTTGTAGGTCACAGATTTTATGCATGAAAATGAGTTATTTCAACATTATTGTGCACAAGTTTACACTTCTACGTATACATAAAATACAAATTATGTAAGAAATCAACAATATTCTAGCAATAAGTGATAAATATCAACAGTATCTTCACTTTAATTTTTCTAGATCTTGTGACCAATTACTATTTAATTAAGGGAAATATTATGGAATAATTGGAGGAAAAATGAAAGAACAAATTCCTTAATGTTATTATCAAAGGTCTGTCTCTTTAAAACAGTTAACAGATCAACTTCACTCTCACCTATCCCACAATAACCTCTATAAACAGTTCCAGTCTGGTTTCCGCCCCCTCCATAGCACAGAAAATTAATCACCACCTCAATCATTATTTTCAGTTGATCTGTGTTTATTTTTTTAAACACTGAACTTTGAATGCTGGTGTTCGCTGCTCTGCTTTGTTTTTTTCACCACTTATTTTTTCATGGGTCTTTTTGAGATTCTTTGACAATGTCCATCAACTGTTTCTGTTTCTCCAGCGACACGTCTTCCTGGGTCACTATTTCCTCTACAGTGTTAAGAAAATTTGAAGCAAAACATTTTATAAAATTGTTTTGTCATTGTCTCATAGACATACCTAATGTACACAGACATGATCATTCACCAACCATATAGTGCTCTGGAACTTCTGCCAAATGGAGAGAGAACTTGGTGGTCATCTGTGTCTTGGTTCTGAGACCAAACATCCAGATATTCATCCCACATTTCTGGATGATTGCAGACAAGTTTGGCCAGGGTTCTGAAAATAAAAGAAATTATAAAATATTAGGAATTTATGATGGAGACAAATTATTAAATTTGAACTGTTGAATACAAAGGAACACCAGAAATCAAATCTAAACATATACATTTAAGAACTATGGCTATCAGTATAATATGATTGATTTAGCTGATGTGGTAGAGTGGGTCATCCAATAACCAAAGGGTCCTTTAGTAAAGACACTTTACCCACATTGCCTAGTATGAATGTGGTGTGTGTGGTCAGAGGAAACGATGGTTCAATATGGCAGCCTCGCTTCTGTCAGTCTGCCCCAGGGCAGCTGTGGCTACAGTAGTAGCTTACCACCACTGTGTGTGGAGTGAAAGAATAATGCACATCAATGTAAAGCCCTTTGAATGTTACAGAGACAAGAACTCACCTTTGAATAGTTCTGTTCATTCTTTCTCCAAGGTGTTGGTTTGAGGATGGTAGGAGGAACATAAGCTTCTTTTTATTTTAAGAATTTCACACAATCTTGTTGATCTGCAATACAATTAAAAAATACAGTAATTCAATAGCAGTACCATACATCTCATGCTGAAAACTATATGAATATTATACATGCCAGCTGTAAAACAATTATTTATTTTGTAAGTAGAAAACATTATCTTATTAAACAAATAGTTTTTAACTTTATTGTTCATCTCCTTACAGCTTCTGTCCAGGATTAGTACTTACGTCGTTGACAAATTCTGTTTCCTGGTCTGACAAAATCCTTTTTTATGCCTCAAATTGGTAAACAAAATTCAGAAAGCATGACGTAACCTCTTTGGCTGCCTTAGATGTCAATGCATAGGCCTGTGGCCATTTGGTGAAGTAATCAATCATTATGCAGATGTATTGAGTCCCATCATTGTTAACTTCCTAATCAATTACATTCTGATGAGTTCAAATGGCTGGAAGACCTTATGGAGCAAAAGAGTTTCATCTAAAATAGTTTCACACCTTATATATGTAAACACATCTATAAACTATAAATCTAAACCTTGATGTGTACAATACTTTATATCTTAAAGATTTTTGGGACATTTTTATCAACAAATTACAAGTTATATGTAACAAATGGAACTTTCTGAAACATTTTTACAATTTCTTTTTTTTTTAATCTTTTTAGATGAACCAACCTTTATTAAAGTGTATTCAGTGGGCTTTTTCAATAATTGTCCACTGGCCTGACGTGCTGTGCATTGGGAAACCTGTTGATAATATAAAAACATGGTACATGACCTTGTCATAGAATTACTACATAGGAGTCAACAGCCATCCCTGCCAGTAAAACCTTGTTGATATCACCTCTCTTGTTTTAGTTTGTCCACAGTGTGCCCCAGTGGGGCTGCCATGAAAACCTACAAAGATGGAATTAGCCTGATGGAGAAAGTGGATGCACTCAGAACCCAGATGAACAGTAACTATGCTACGCTAGCTAGCATTGCTAAAGCAGTGGAGTTAAACGTGGCAGAGATCAAAGATTGCAAGAACCAACTGCAGTCAACTGTAGGAGAAGTAACTACTCTGAAGAAAACCAACGCTGAGCTGCTGGAACGAGTCCTGGATCTGAGCGATACAAACGTTGATGGAACCTCCGTATCAGGGGGATGAAAGAAGGAGAAGGAGAGGACATTCCTGAAAAAGTTAAAGGTCTGATAACTAAAATCTCTCCCTCGTGGTCCTCAAACTTCAACTACATCGTGGATTCTGTTCACCGACTTGGCCGTTGTGATGACAACAAGACAAGGCATGTGATAATCCAGTTTACATAAAGATTTAATCAGGATGCACTGTGGAGGATGACCAAGGAATCCAGGATTTGCAAACAGCTGCACATCACCGTCGTCAAAGATCTCTGCAAAGCTGACCGTGATCACAAGCCAGAGGTGAGGGACGGAGGGCCTATTACAGAGGTGGTGAGGGATACATTGATGGAAAACGTATTTCCTAAATATCTGAGGTTTGAGGTTCAGATGACAACAAAAACTAATTCATAAAGGTTTTATTTAGTTCCAACATTTATAAAGTTGTGGATGGTTCATCATTACAGAATTTGACAGGACGTTACATTTTACCGTAAATCGTTTATTCCATAGGTTCTATACTCTTCTCTTTTCCAGTTGTAGTTAAGTTGTTGTTTTCTGATGAATGTTCCTTTTTGTTGTTTGTCATTCAATGTCAGGGGCTTAAGAGACGTTGTCAAAAGAAAAGCAAACTTTCTTTTTTGTAAGAGGAAAAAAGCTGATTTTATTTTCTTACAAGAAACTCATTCAATATCAACAGACGAGACATTTTGTAAAAACCAATGGGGTGACAAAATAATATTCAACCATGGCTCTAATAAATCTGCCAGCTTAGCATTTCTCTTTTAAATTCTCCTGGAAAAGTCATAACTTCAAACTTTAGTAACACTGGACATTGGCTTATTACTGTGGTTAATATCAATGATCTCCATCATTTCCTGGTTAATGTCTATGGTTTCAATAACTTGCTCCAAAATGAAAAGTTAATTGGGGATCTTCAAATTAAATTTCCTTCAGCAAATATAATTATGGGGGGATTATAATATGGTTGATAACGAATGCCTCGATAGATTTCCCTCAAAAGTTCATCAAAAAAACTCTTCTAATCCTGTTATTGCTAATTTATGGAGCAATTTAAACTTAATAAATCCCTGGAGCTTCAATTTTCCAGAAAACAAACAGTAAACTTGGCATAAACCCAACAGATCCATTCCATCAAGATTAGATTTCTGGTTCATTTCTTGCTCTTTGTTATCATGTGTGTCTGAATGTAGCATCTCAGCAGCTCCTCTCACCGACCATTGTGAAATTAAACTGACACTCAAACCTACAATCTTTAATCCCAGAAACAGAAACTATTGAAGTTCAAAATAAGGGAATTTTCAAAATAAGGGAATTTTCTATTACTTATGGGAAAATAAAATAAGTGAAGTCAACCTAATGAAAGAAATTAATAATAATGTAATAAAGCGGCACCTTTGGAAGCAGACATACCAAATTTAAAAATTTTGCAAAACAAGCTTGATGAAATATATCTTCACAAAGCTCAAGGAGCCTTTATTAGATCTAGAGATAAATAGATGGAGGAAGGAGAGAAAAGTACTTCATACTTCTGTCAACTAGAGAATAAATGTATATAATCTGTACCTTTTCTCAATAAAAAAAGAACTGTTTAAATATGTTTTTTTTGAAAACAAAATGCAAATAATTTAAAAACAAAATTTAATTAAATTTATTTCCAACTTTAAATTGTCTTTTTTTAGTAATTCTTCTGTGTTTTGCAGAGAATGGTTTATTAAAAGTTGATGAACAGTGTGTGAACTGTATGAAGGTGTGTGTTGGATGTGTCAGTGTGAGTGAGCAGCTGTCAGGTTGTTGTACAGGGATTGTGTGTTTGCTGTCACTGTGGGCCTCACAGCACAGTAATACACAGCAGAGTGTGACTGTGGTAAGGATGACCGGCAGCGGAGGGGACAGACAGACTCGAGAGTAGAAATACGTTTCAAGCTTTTTCTATTTATTTTTCTTCCTTGTCAGGTGCAATATATTTACAGTGAAACCCCCAAAACAGAAAACCAAAAACTTGAGCAAAACAAAAAGAAAAGGGCATTGAGATGCCAGGCTATATTTTTTCAAATCCTGAACATGAACTTTACCCTCTGTTTGTTGCCATCAGTTTAACAGGTCTGCTCACTCAGGGTCCTCTCTAGCAACTGAGGCTGTGCTTCCTTTATAGGCAGCCTCTAACTGTAACTCCTCCCACAGACAAACCAAACCCCATCTAAAATCAATTAACTCAATAACAAACCAAATAATCATACAAGCAACACACAAAACAACAAACCTTAATTACTCAATCATACATAATAACTTCATGGAAATTAATTCACCTTAAATGTTTTTAAAATCCATAACAAACAAAAATTACATAAACACCCCTGTACAAATGGTTTGACCCAACACCAGCCCACCAAACACCCCTATTTACATGAGTTGGTTTCGTCCCTCTGGTTTTCTGAAAATGGAAGTGCTCCTGTGACCATGGTGGTGAGTTAGCTGCTAACCAACAAACACATATGCTGGTAGGCCTTTCCCTGCATAGATGCTGAGGTCAGTAACTAACTGTGGTTATAGTGTGAGCGTCACGGCTCACTCCGTGACATTTCCCCCCCCTTCTCGAGATGCCCCCTGTGGCACTCTGGAGAGAAAGTCTGCAGTGCAATTCAATTTCCCAGAACGGTACAACACCTGAAAGTCAAAAGGCTGTATAGCCAATAACCACCTGGTTATATGTGCATTTGTGTCTCTCATACGCCCCAACCATGACAGTGCCTTGTGGTCCGTTTCCAATACAAACTTACGACCCATCAGGTAATACCTGAAAGAGTCCAAGGACCACTTGATTGCCAGGCACTCCTTCTCAATGGTGGAGTAGTTACACTCCCTTGGTAGGAGTTTGCGACTAATATAAGCCACAGGGCGTAGCTGTCCATGGCTCACCTGCAGCAGCACAGCGCCCAAGCCTCGCTCTGATGCATCCGTCTGAAGTGTAAATGTCTCATCAAAGTTGGGACTGATCAGCACCGGCTCCTGGCATAAAGAGTTTTTTAGGGCCCAAAAGGCTGTTTCACAGTCCTCAGTCCAAATAACCTTGTTGGGCTGCTTCTTCCGTGTCAGTTCAGTCAGTACCAGTGCTACTTCTGAAAAGTTTGGGATGAAGCGTCTATACCAACCCACCAACCCCCTAAAACGAGCGTACCTGCTTCTTGGTGGTAGGTCGCTCTGCAGACATGATGGCTTCCACCTTGCCCACTTGAGGCCGGATGACACCCCGACCCAATATGTAGCCGAGGTAAGAAGTCTCTTCCTTTGCCAAGGTGCACTTATTGGGGTGAATGGTCAGGCCTGCCTCTTTTATCAAAGACAGGATATGACCGAGGTGACGTAAATGTTCCTCCCAGCTGGTACTGTACACAACAATATCATCCAAGTAGGCAGCTGCAAAGCCCTCCGTTCCCCCGAGGACTCTGTTCATTAACCGCTGGAAGGTAGCGGGTGCCCCATGCAATCCAAAAGGAAGTACAGTGAACTGGAAATGCCCAAATGGTGTCCTAAAAGCGGTCAGCTCTTTACTGTCCTCCGCTAATGGCACCTGCCAGTACCCTTTGCATAAGTCCAGCGTGCTCAGGTACTTTGCTTTGCCGAGGCGCTCAACCAGATCATCCACCCTCGGCATGGGGTAGGGGTCAAACTTTGCCTGGGTGTTGACCTTCCTGAAGTCCAGGCAAAAGCGCAGGCCTCCATCCTTTTTTGGGACCAGAATGATGGGACTGCTCCACTCACTACTCGAGGGCTCAATTACCCCCAACTCCTGCATCATGTCGAGTTCCCCCTTCAATATTGGAAGAAGACGTTCAGGAACTCTGTAGCATGGCTGTCGAACTGGCCCCCGGTCCGTCAACACAACGCGGTGCTCCACCAGCGTTGTCCTTCCTGGCCGCTCCATGAAGAGATCATCAGGCAGGATGTTGTGAAGCTCACTCCGCTGAGCATCTGGCAGGTGACTCAGGTCTAGCTCCGTCCTCCCTTCCTGGCCCGGCAGGTACTGCTCACTGCAATCATCCTCTTCCTGGACCGCCCGGATCAGCATTGCTACTGATGTGGCTGCAGGCTCCGGTCTCTCGTTCCACACCTTCAGCATGTTGACATGGAACACCTGGTGCTGCTTCCGACGATCAGGCATATCAATTTCATAAGTCACTGGCCCCATTTTCCTTGATACGACGTACGGACCCTGCCATTTTGCAAGTAATTTGTTGTCAGAGCTGGGCAGCAACAGCAGCACTCGATCACCTGGCTGGAATGTGCGGGAACGGGCTGCACGGTCGTACCAAGACTGCTGCTTCTTCTGGGCCTCCCGCAGGTTCTGCTGTGCCAGTCCTGCTGCTGTTGAGAGCTTCTCCCTCATCTTCATCACAAAGGAGATGACATCCATCTTGTTCGGCATCTCTCCCTCCCAAGATTCTCTGAGGACGTCCAGTGGCCCACGAACATGATGTGCGTACAGGAGCTCAAACGGTGAGAAGCCTGTGGATGCCTGCGGAACTTCTCTGTATGCAAACATCAGGTATGGCAACCACTGGTCCCAATCTTTAGCATTCTCTGAAACAAACTTCTTGAGCATGCTGATCAGAGTCTGATTGAACCTTTCGACAAGTCCGTCAGTCTGTGGGTGGTATGGGGTCGTTCTGATGCGTTTGATACCTAAGAGGTTGTAAACCTGCCTGAGAGTGCGACTCATGAAGTTTGGGCCTTGATCTGTTAACACCTCCCGGGGAATACCCACTCTTGAAAAGAACTGGAGCGTAGCAGTGGCAACATGTTTTGCCGTTATGTCACGTAAGGGGAAAGTCTCTGGGTATCTCGTGGCATAATCACAAATTACCAAAATAAATCTATTCCCCGCCTTACTCCTCTCCAAGGGACCCACTATGTCCACCCCAATTCTCTCAAATGGAGTGTCTAAAACTGGTAGGGGAATCAAAGGGGCTGGAGCAAGAGCTTTCCCACCTGTCTTCTGGCATTGGGGACAAGACTTGCAAAAGTTTTTAACATCCTCATACAGGCCTGGCCAATGGAACCTCTTGCTGATTCTTTGTAAAGTCTTCATGCAAGCTAGATGGCCCGCCCATGGGATTGAGTGTCCAAGTTCTAAAACTTCCTGTCTATTCTTTTTAGGAACAATCAGTTGGAGACCTTCTTCACTCTTCCGATATAAAAGATTGTTCTCCACTACATATTTATCCCTGCCCAGCAAAGAATAATTATCTGAACTATCTGCAGTTCTCTTAAAGCAAGGGACAAGTGTGGCATCCTGACGTTGTTCCTCTGCTAAGTCTGTACTGAACACTAACTCTATGTCAGTTATTTCTGGGTGTGTCGCATCAGTGTTTGGCTGCATGTTGGCATGCTCTACCATCTCACCAACATCCTTCCTGCGCCTCTCACAGCGCGTCTCCCTTGGCTGTCTAGACTCAACTGGGACATCAGCCTCAAAGTAAGGCAATTCTGAGAGGTGTGATTGCTGTTCTGTTTTAGCTTGGGCTCTGGTACCTACACCACACCAAGCAGTGTTACCCACCAGCTCTGGTAATAAGGGAAAGTCTTGCCCTAACAGCACTGGATAGGGTAACTTTGGCACCACTCCCACTCTTAGAAGAAAGGTCTGGTCACTAACTCTCACATACACATCTGCCGTATCGTACTCTGTCCTATCACCATGCACACAGCAAACTTCAACAGTTTCACCAAAATTACATTCCTTGGGAGAAATTATCTCTGCTTCAACCAATGACTGAGAACATCCTGTGTCTATGAGGGCTGTAACTGGTTTACCATTAAGTTCTATGGTGATGATGGGATCTTTAAGTTGGCAGATTTTTAGGGGTGGGGAGGGGCTGGGCACATAGCAGAGATTACTATATTTTGACTTTCGAAGAGGGCAAGCTGGACTCTTGTGACCTTCCCTGCCACACTCAAAACAGACTAAGGGTTTGGGCCTGTTCAGGGAGGGGGTTGGAGCTTTGCTTTTATGATTAAATCTAGCATCAGAGCCATCCCTACCAACACCATCAGACTTACCCCAGGCCTGCTTGTCGATCACCCCAGCGTAGCGATAGGTCCTTGGGCCCCTGTGCGCCGCCACAAAGTTTTCCACCAGCTTGGCTGCCTCTGCTGCTGTTGCTGGACTGTGCTCTTTAACCCAGATCTTTAATTCAGGATAGAGGACACGCAGGTACTGTTCCAGCACCATCTTCTCCATCAGGCCTTCTTTAGTGCACTGCTCGAACCTGGTCCATTTGCAGAAGAGGTCTTTGAGGCGAATGTAAAGTTCTTGCGGTGTCTCTGTTGGGCTGGTCTCCATGGCACGGAACTGTAGGCGATAAGTCTGAGTTTATTTCGTACTTTTTCAGCACAGCTTCTTTGAGCAGGTCATAATCTGTTGTGTTGTCTGGGTCCATAGCCACAAATGCACTGCGTGCTTTGCCTGTCAGCAGCGGAATCAAGTGAATGGCCCACTCTTCCTTCGGCCACTCATACACCCCTGCGAGGCGCTCATAAGTGGTCAAGTAGTGCTCAATATTGTCAGAGTCCTCAAGCTTGGCCATCTTTAGCTCGTAGGCCCGACCCCTGGGGTTAACTGCTGGCGGCTCTGGCGTTGTGGGGCGGGATGGAGGTGGTTGAGGTGTGCTTGCTCTCTCTCTGGTCGCTTCCAAGTCCAATTGTAGCTGAACCACCTGGTGGTTGAGAACCTGGAACTGCTTGGCTTGTCTGGTTGACTCCTTCTCCATCCGCTCATCTCTGGCTCGCTGGACCTCCATGAAAGACTCAAACATTTTTCCAAGGTGACTAAGTGCTTCACCTGCAGTTGGTTGCCCACTGACCTCTGTCACCTCAGCAGCGCTCTCTTCAGGTCTTTTCTTCCTGGTCTCCATTTTTTTTTTTTTTTTTCTTTCTCTATTATTGCCTGTCCTTCTTCAGTCCACCTCCTTCATCCCACTTCTGACACCAAATGTGGTAAGGATGACCGGCAACGGAGGGGACAGACAGACTCGAGAGTAGAAATACGTTTCAAGCTTTTTCTATTTATTTTTCTTCCTTGTCAGGTGCAATATATTTACAGTGAAACCCCCAAAACAGAAAACCAAAAACTTGAGCAAAACAAAAAGAAAAGGGCATTGAGATGCCAGGCTATATTTTTTCAAATCCTGAACATGGACTTTACCCTCTGTTTGTTGCCATCAGTTTAACAGGTCTGCTCACTCAGGGTCCTCTCTAGCAACTGAGGCTGTGCTTCCTTTATAGGCAGCCTCTAACTGTAACTCCTCCCACAGACAAACCAAACCCCATCTAAAATCAATTAACTCAATAACAAACCAAATAATCATACAAGCAACACACAAAACAACAAACCTTAATTACTCAATCATACATAATAACTTCATGGAAATTAATTCACCTTAAATGTTTTTAAAATCCATAACAAACAAAAATTACATAAACACCCCTGTACAAATGGTTTGACCCAACACCAGCCCACCAAACACCCCTATTTACATGAGTTGGTTTCGTCCCTCTGGTTTCCTGAAAATGGAAGTGCTCCTGTGACCATGGTGGTGAGTTAGCTGCTAACCAACAAACACATATGCTGGTAGGCCTTTCCCTGCATAGATGCTGAGGTCAGTAACTAACTGTGGTTATAGTGTGAGCGTCACGGCTCACTCCGTGACAGTGACAGTGCAGCAGAGGAGATGATCATTTGGAGTTGGTTTGTCTTCACATTGATCTTCAGTCCATCAACAGCAGCTTCACCCACATCTCCTGATGTTGAGTGAGAAATAAGAAATTCTGGTGCTTTTCCAGGATCTTGTTTGTACCAGAAAAAATAATAAGCAGATGCAATTTTGTTGTAATTGTAGGACAGAGTCAGTGTGTCTCCTGTTAAAGTGTTCACTTCAGTGCTGACTGCTTTGAGTTCTTCACACATGATTTCTACAGGAACAGAGAAAACTCTTTAAGTTGGTATGTTTCACTTTAAGGCCTTTGCTAACTTTGAAGCAGCAATAATGAGCAGATGTGCAGAGATGAACTGGACTTACCCGTGAATATGTGGAGAAGCAGTAGTGAGACTAAAACCATCATGTCCCAAACAAACAAGCTGAGCAGTGCTCAAACTAAACTGTTGGAAACTCTGACTTCTTTCTCATGCTGACAACCAGCTTCTGTCCTTTTGTACAGGAAGTCCCTCCTCCTCATGATGTCACTTTAACATGTGAAACCAACAGGAAAGTGTTATGGCAATTATTACGTTAATCATCATATCATCAAATGTTTTCATGTGTACAATTTGTCATGTGTTTATATCACTGCATTTTATCGTTCTTTTGAACAGAGACGTTGGTCCTTTGCTGAGTCATGTTAGATTAGATTACCCACAGTACAGACAGATTGTGCTGTATTCACAGTGCCAGCAACAAACAGTCTCTGCTCAAGGTCTCATACCAAAAACTCTGATAAGCAGAGCTCTGTAACAGTGCCTACGTATAATAAGATGTGATTCTTGTTTTATGCCTTTCACAGGGTTTAGATGGTCAAAGGCAGACTCACATGCAGACACACACACACACACACACACACACACACACACACACACACACACACACACACACACACACACACACACACACACTGTTATTTTAAACGCCGTTGTTCCAAACACTGTCTACGACTGAATCACACCAGTACTGATATTTCAGCACAACATTAAGTGTGATATTGCTTAAATGTACAAAACAAGAAGGAACAAAGTGAATGTAAACCTACATTTTCTTTTAATGGATTTTATTGTTCATACATGCTGTATGCATACATACATACATACATACATACATACATATATACATACATACATATATACATACATACATATATACATACATACATACATACATACATATGTTCCAAAGCTTTTTGTCCAGACGTTGGTGGTTTCCTGTCACTGTGGGCCTCAGAGCACAGTAGTACACAGCAGAGTCAGACACATGAAGATCCTGAATCATCAGAGGAACAGAGCTGTCTTTGAGCTCAGCATCAAATCTGTCCTTCACAAACTCTGGAGAATTATCTGCTGAATAAAGTGAACGTCTCAGAATAAACTTTGGGTAACTGTTCACTTCTTGTTTGTACCAGAACAAATAAGGGTCTGATCTAATGGTGCTAAAAGTACAATTGAGTGTAGCAGTTTGTCCTTGAGTCAGAATAACATCTCCTGGTGGCTGTGTGACTTTCTCCTCTCCTTTACACTCTGTGGAAGAACAGAACATCCAGAAGGAGAGACCAGTCAGCTCCAAAGGAATTTAACATTGAAATCCAAAGCGTACCATGAAGAGTTCATCAATGTATTCAAATGTTTCAGAGACAAACATGTACAGTCTGTATGTTACCGAAGCAAAAAGCAGCGAGAAGAATCCACAGCCAAAGTTCCATTTGTACAAGCAGGTTTGAATGTGTGGAAGAAAGCAGCTCCTGTTCATATTCAGTAGTAGAATAGCTCTCTTTAAAGCAGCACTTCTTATCCACACAGAGGCTGAACATAGAGGAGTGGATATAGCACAGTGCTGCCCTCTAGTGGAGCTACAGAGTGCAGTGAAGCCACCCAGCAGCCAGTCACTAGACATCCATGAGACATGAAGAACATCTGAGAACATCTACATCCTCTAATGGAGGAAATCCCTGGATTGTTCTCAGGTTCTTTGGAAAACTTTCTGAGGTGTGTGTGTGTGTGTGTGTGTGTGTGTGTGTGTGTGTGTGTGTGTGTGTGTGTGTGTGTGTGTGTGTGTGTGTGTGTGTGTGTGTGTGTGTGTGTGTGGACTGCAGCCCTTAAACTAAACAGAATTGAAATTAAATGTGTTAGAGCCAACGTCGACTAAAGCATGACATTTAATATTTAATAAATAAAAGTCACTGTGACATTAAACTAAATTAAGTTTTTTTGTCTATTGTTATTTTTAGTCATTTTTATAGTTTGTAGATTTATGACAGTTTCTTTCTCTCTTTTGAAGGTACATATAACAATCCAGGATGGACAAATCTTGCCAGAATTGGGACAAAGCAGGACATGCTTCAAACTGGTTCATTGTCCATTTTGCAGCTCAACTTTGTTTCAGCCAACAAAGCTGAACAAATGTAGGAAACACCTGGAGTCACACTTTAACAGAGCTGGTAATTATTAAGGTAAAGTCTGAACACATTCTCCTAGGACATGGTTTGTTTCACGTCCTTCTTGTGTTGGTCGTTCTTGTCTTCTTACCTGATAGATTTCTGTACTTTGACATCTGGGTTTTTCTCAGATCCTGACAAAAGGGTTTTAGAAAATCATACATGATCCAGCTTTTTCATTCATTTAAGTTTAAAAAATACTAGTGAAGGCCAGGACATGTTGTCACACCTTTCAGACTCTTTTTATATATCGTGGGATCAGTGCATCATATTTTTAAAAACAGCAAATCAAATGAACGAACAATGATTCAGGAAAATCTACCAGCAAAGACTGACTATAATAATTAAATTCAAGAGCTTCACAACCACTACCACTGCTTGTACTGCAGCTCAACATTAGTTAGAAAACCAGACTTTTTCAAGAGGGTCCAGCTGCAGAACCTCCACACTCAGAACCTCCACACTCAGAACCTCCACACTCAGAACCTCCACACTCAGAACCTCCACACTCAGAACCTCCACACTCAGAACCTCCACACTCAGAACCTCCACACTCAGCTCCAGAAGTGACATCAGGAAATGAAAAAAACCAAACAAAATCAAACCGATAGCATAGCCATGTTGGGTAACATCAACAACATATAAATTGATCAGCATTTCGTGAATGATTTCCTCAAGAAACACAATGGTTTCATTTGTGCTGCAGTCCTATCACAACCTCTTTGTTTAAACCTTAAGATGAAGATAAATGTAGGATAAATTCAATGTTTAAAGATTCACAGCATTATTAATACCTTCAAACTTTAAGTACAACACATGAAGGTAAAATATTTCATTAAGTTTTAGTATAACTGTGTCACAGTTATGTATAGTATCTATATATATATAAATATATTATTTTTTGTGATTAAAGTAATTATTACAGTCCAGAGCTAATTGTTTTATGAAACAATATCAAAATGTTACATTAGACAATTTGTGTTGATGTTTTACGTATTCTGTAATTTTTAAAAAAAATTGCAATTTTAAGGTTTTACTAGGATGGTATCTCATGTGCTCATAATTTATGCACAATTGCATTAACATTACACTAGAAATAATTAACCATATGCAGAATCACATGACTTGATAATCACAGCTTATAGCTCAGATCTGGTAACAGTAGACATCAAGGAACATAATTATTGATATATATATATATATATATATCATAAATCTAATATTAATGGAATCAGTAAAATATACACAAATGTACATTGTGTTACAGTTGTGAATAGGCATATTGTTATTAACTTATTAATAACAATGCCAGATACAAATACATTTACATTAGAACCACTAAAACGTACCTTGACGAGCACTAACAGTAAATGTTACAAAAATCCTTCTACAATTTTGTTCCAAAGTATCAAACCAGAATTATTTAAGTTATAATTAAGTAATATGGATAATAATTTGATAACTAAAGACACAAATCAGTGGTTGACAAAAGGCAATATTTAGTAATGTTAAAAAAAGTACACATTAAGTTATGTAAGATCAACATAAAACAATATTAAACAAATACAATGAGCTGTAAACATGATGAAACTTAAAGACATCTGTTTTGTCTTTATTTAATTTAATTTCAATTCAATTGTATTTATAAAAAGATAACTAAAAGAAAAAAATCACATCATAGTTCTCATAAAAAAATATAAAATTAAGAAAAAACAACAATTCCACATAAACAAGCATCAGCTACAGTGGAGAAAAAACTCCCTTTTAGAATAGAAGCTTTTATTGTCATTATACATATGTACAATATTAAGGTGATCTCCAAGAATGACATAAAACACACAAATAAATAAAATACTGGAAAAGGAAAGACATAAATATGTAATACTAAAAAACTACTCAGCAAACTATACACATTACCATACACACAATATAAAAATATAAAGTGACCAGTTAGGAGATAAATAAATATAACTCAGTGTATTACACTTTGATGTGGATTATTGCACATGTAGTGTTACGGTTCAGTGTGGACACAAATGCAGAGAGAGAAGGAGGAAGGATCAAAGCATAACGTTCCTGGAACCAGTCCAAGTTTTATTCTCAAAAAACAAAAGTTAAATCCAAAAGGGGAACAGGACCAGACAACCTGACAACATCACACAATGATCCCACAGTCATACTGTGTCCAAGCACTCAGCTAAATAGTGAGGGAAGCTTAATTGGGAATGGCCCACACCTGGGTGGAAACATGAGGGAGCTAATCAGGCACCAACCAAGCACATAGACATCACTGGGGGGTGGAGCCACAAGTAGGAATACCTGAAACACAGACAAGAGTTAAACATGACCAGACTCAAAACCAAATAAACAAAGACACAGAATAACTAAAAGAGAACCTTAAGGCTAAATAACTAACAGAACATGACATGTAGTCTGAGTCATGGGAGGAAAAAGGTTATTTTATGTTCAGGGTTCTCATGGTCCAGGGATACAAACTGT
The DNA here is from genome assembly GCF_900634775.1 of Gouania willdenowi. Taxonomy (NCBI): domain Eukaryota; kingdom Metazoa; phylum Chordata; class Actinopteri; order Blenniiformes; family Gobiesocidae; genus Gouania; species Gouania willdenowi. Next base: position 1,059,974 of record NW_021145015.1, on the reverse strand, counting down.
TTGCCATTCTGGAGGTGGAGCTTTGATTGATCTGTACCTCCTTCTGAGGGGAGCAGGGTGGGAGGGGTCAGAGAGGATGGTCTGGTGGTGGCCCAGGAGAGCTCCTCCTGGATGTGAACACCCAGGAACCTGAAGGATGATACTTTCTCCACCAGGTCACCATTGATGATGAGAGGAGCGTAGTCTACCAGGTTCCTCCTGAAGGTGATGGTGTTGTGTGTTTCTTTTGGATACGTGTAGGGACATTTATTCAGAATAATAAGAGGCTACAGTGAAGATATTTGACCATTTTAGATCATACTGTAGGTGAAAGAGTGGAGGGAACTGGTGCATCTGTTGAAGCAGGTTGTGAAGGAGAAGTAGTGACTAGGATAGGTTCAGTAGAGGTAGGTAGACATTGGGCACGGCTGCACATATTGAGGTGTACTTCCTTATGACCCACATCTCTGCACTGTAAAGTGAAACAGCAAATCAACATATGTAAAACAAATAGAAGCAAAATAAAATGATTACTACAGACAAAGAATAAAACAAGGACAAAAATAACTTGTATAACTAATAGGAGCATTTATTTTTAATCAGCATTGATATCAGATGTACATTTACACAATAGTCTGTCTGAGTGCATGTGAATCTTACCTTTAAATGTTATTGTATTGTTTACATGTGCATCAAAATGCTTCTCCAACTTCTAAAACTTAAATAACTTCAGTTTAGGACAAATGGATCAGTGATAACGCTCGCAGCACGTTGTGCAGCAGCTCACCTCAGATTTCAAGTTGTTGACAAAAATAAAAACATTTCAAACATGAAGCATCAGTGAGTTAAATAGGTTCACTTGGAAAAAGTTGATTTAATTCTATAATAACTCATAAAGAGAGAAAACATGAGATTTGGTCAGATAATATTTTTATTTAACAATCAACACAAAACCTTCAAATCTACATTTAAAACTCATGAAGTTTTAATTTACATTACGACAAACTCTGCTAAATAAGACCAACCATGCCATCCTTTTTTAATGGATACACAAATACAACAATAAATCAAACTACAGATTTTTATAATTCCCAGAGTAAACTGTGAAACCATTATTATAAATACGTACTCGATTACGACTGTTATTACAATATAATCATATCAAAATAAACCTCTGTGACTAAATTCAATATCATGACAAATAATAATTAATTTAATCTATTTGAGAAAAACAAAACCACGTTAGCTTGGCCTTGGGGTTGTGTTTGATCAGTCAATGTCTTTGGAGGGTCACTGTCGTCAACTGACCAAAAACTGGTTTTATTACCTGAGAATTATTTCTAAAGTGAAGAATTTTTGTCAAAATCAGATCTTGAAATGATCATCCAAGCGTTCATCTCGTCTCACATTGATTATTGTAATTCTGTTTTCACTTGTTTCAACAAGTCGACTCTAAACACACTTCAGATTGTACAAAATGCTGCTGCCAGACTTTTGATTGGTGCACCCAGAACATCCCACATTACCCCCATTCTATCAAGTTTTCATTGGCTTCCAGTCAAACTTTGCATCGAGTTTAAATCTTTTCGTCTTGGCTTTTCGTGCGTTGCGTGGTGAGGCCCCTCAGTATATCACTGATTTGTTGAACCCCTACACTTCAGGGCTCAGCCTTCCGTCTGCAGTAAAAAGCGCTACGTTCACTAAGCTAAGTATATATGCTTGAGTACATAAAAATAAAAAGAGAAATCTTAGTGAAAGAAAGAAAGAGAAATAAAAACAACAACATGCTGTTAGAACAACTCCAAAGCTTTTTGTCCAGACGTTGGTGGTTTCCTGTCACTGTGGGCCTCAGAGCACAGTAGTACACAGCAGAGTCACACACATGAAGATCCTGAATCATCAGAGGAACAGAGCTGTCTTTGAGCTCAGCATCAAATCTGTCCTTCACAAACTCTGGAGAATTATCTGCTACATAACGTGAACGTCTCAGAATAAACTTTGGGTAACTGTTCACTTCTTGTTTGTACCAGAACAAATCAGGGTTTGAACTAGTGGTGCTAAAAGTACAATTAAGTGTAGCAGTTTGTCCTTGAGTCAGAATAACATCTCCTGGTGGCTGTGTGACTTTCTCCTCTCCTTTACACTCTGTGGAAGAACAGAACATCCAGAAGGAGAGACCAGTCAGCTCCAAAGGAATTTAACATTGAAATCCAAAGCGTACCATGAAGAGTTCATCAATGTATTCAAATGTTTCAGAGACAAACATGTACAGTCTGTATGTTACCGAAGCAAAAAGCAGCGAGAAGAATCCACAGCCAAAGTTCCATTTGTACAAGCAGGTTTGAATGTGTGGAAGAAAGCAGCTCCTGTTCATATTCAGTAGTAGAATAGCTCTCTTTAAAGCAGCACTTCTTATCCACACAGAGGCTGAACATAGAGGAGTGGATATAGCACAGTGCTGCCCTCTAGTGGAGCTACAGAGTGCAGTGAAGCCACCCAGCAGCCAGTCACTAGACCTCCATGAGACATGAAGAACATCTGAGAACATCTACATCCTCTCATGGAGGAAATCCCTGGATCGTTCTCAGGTTCTTTGGAAAACTTTCTGATGTGTGTTTGTGTGTGTGTGTGTGTGTGTGTGTGTGTATGTGTGTGTGTGTGTCAGCTGATCAAAAGTTTAAGATCGCAACTAAAAACCTCCAAAATACAACATCATGTTATTAAAAAGGACTCAGTAATGATTATCTACACCATCCTTGTTAATCACATAAAAATCATTTCATACTAGATTCCAGTGTTTTATTTTCCAACCCAGTTCCACAGCAAAATATGTAATAGTTACATTTTCCACAACCAATATTTTACGTATGAGGCTTTTAAAATGAAAGATGTTTACAGTTTCTACCATCCAGTCTTTTCAACGGGCTGACGTCAGGTCACGTGATTGCTGACTCCGCCCCTGCCTGCAGCGAAAAACATGGTGGACATTTTGTATATTTTAGTGGCAAATTGCTTTATTTCAAGATAGATTGTAGTTTTAGAATTGTTTTGATAACATTTCTAGTGACAAATCTACCCTTAACTTTTATGCTATTGAATTAGTTTATGTAAACGATCTGTAGTTTTTTCGTTATCATGGACATTCTTCTGTGGTTGATAAACTATCATTATTCTCAATATTTTTATTCATATTCCTTCCCATTTGAATGTGTTCCTACACTTTGTTTCTAATACTGTCTGTCATGGTGTAAAAATACTATACGTCATTTGCACAGTGTTTTCTATGGGGCATGTGACAGGTCACGTGACCACCTGTCAGCCCCGTTTGAGAACATGGTGCTATATATTACTAGAGCTTGTGGCTTCAGCTTTGTTTTGCAACATTTTTAGTGAGAAATGAACCGTTAACTTTCATAATATCCATTCGGTTCATGTATAAGATCCATAGTTTGGTCGTTTCAATGTACATTCATCATGTTTTATCCTCATGCTAGGTGTTGCTAGCATGCTTAGAATGTACTGGAAGTGATGTTAGATTATTTGTTTACTATTTAAAACCCTGAATTACGTGAATCAATTATTTTTTTACTATCTTTATTATTATTATCATTTATATTCATTCACATTTGAATATATTTCCACACCTCGAGGCTAAAGTGCAGTTTAAAACTGTTTGAAACATTGTAATGATGGAAGAATGTAAATAAAGTTTTTTTTCTTTAAAAAAGTGCTGTGCCTTAACTTAAAGGAGCAAAGAACACGATTTATGGAAAAATAAACATTTATTTTAAATTTTTTTTAATGCTAATGGTTGATGAAACGCTCAAAACCAAAGAGAAAGAGTCGTCACACATTTCAGTGTGTGTGTGTGTGTGTGTGTGTGTGTGTGTGTGTGTGTTCCACAAAAAAAATCAAATCTTCATTAATTCAATTTCAATGGGTTTTTCTGAACATAAACTGCCCTGAACATGAATGCAACATTGAAGAACATGAACATTTATTCTGAACATGGCTTCTCTAGCCTACTTCTTGCTGTCAACAAGAAAAGCTAAGTCCATGAGCCATTTTGGATCACTTAGCACAGGAAAAGCCACTCCATCCTTCTCCATGAAGGCTTTTACTTCTACTCTCAACTCAAAAAATCTCTTCAAGATGTTTCCCCTGCTGAGGCCAACGTACCTCGATGAAGTAAAGCACATCCTCATATTCTGACTCCATTTCCTCTAAAAAAGCATGGAACTGCCGGTGCTTTAAGCCCCTGGACCTGATATAGTTGATGCATTTCACAACAACAGACATCACATTGTCAAACTTCAGACATTTGCTGCAAAGGACCTGCTGATGGATAATGCAGTGCAGAGCAATGGCCTCCTCCACACCCTCCTCTTCCAGTTTTCTTTGAACCAGAGCCACCAGTCCATTTTTCCTCCCTGTCATTGATGGTGCTCCATCAGTTGTTATTCCAACAAACCTTTTCCATAGCAAACCAGCATTCACAATGGTATCACACAGCTGGCCAAATATCTCCTGAGCAGTGGTCTGACCATGCATTGGAAATACTGTGAGGAACTCCTCCATAACTTCAAAATTGTCATCAACATCTCGTACATATATTGTGATCTGGGCAGTGTCAGCGATGTCTGTATTCTCATCAAGAGCGACTGAGTATGCATCAAAACGTTTGGCTTTCTCACACAATTGATCATAAATATTACTTGACAGGTCAGAAATACGCTCTGCCACAATGTTTGCAGAAAGGCCGATGTTGCTAATCTGAACTTTCTTTTCTGGACAGACGATACTTGCAGCTTGTAATATGCACTTTTTGACAAACTCGCCTTCTGTGAATGGTTTTTCCGTCTTAGCAATCATCTCACTGACCACGTAGCGAGCTTCAACTGCTGCATTATTCTCTTTGGTTGCTTTCTTAAATACATTTTGTTGCTTCAGTCGACGTGTTTTAAGATGGTCAACCTGGTTGGCTTTCTCTTCTTCCTTTTTTTTTTTTTTTTTTTTTTTTACTTGTCTGCACATGCTGTCAAAGGTCAACACCACAGGAAGTGCAATCATTATGAGACAGCAATGCATATTTTGTTATTGCAATAAAATACATTGATTTATTTTATTGCTTAATTGTGACCATCACCAGCCCTCCCTAAGGAAGGGTAAGAAATCTTTTATTATAGGGAGGATATAAAAAGGGAGAGCAGTGTTACACCTAAGTGGAGGGGGAGGGGGAGGGGGAGGGGAAAGGGAGCAGGGAGGAAAGACTCAATGCAGGGAATAGAAAAGGTGGGGAAGAATAGACTGTTTTTCAGTGAGGGTGAGATGTGAGGTTGTAGAATAAATTGTGCTTATTATGTTGTGTAATCCAGCCAGTATGGTGACAAGTGTGAAGCTTAGCTATAATGGTGGTGGCTGTGGACAGGGGGAATGAGTGAATGGTAGTACCTAAAGCAGGTATTTGGGATTAATGTGTCTAAGGTTAAGCCCAGTATGAGTTTTATCCCACATCCCAAGGCGTGCCAGTGCATCGTATACCAGTATATGTGCAAAAAAAAAACGCTACTGCAAACCCAGGAACTGCCCTGGGCCCGCAGATGCAGCCAGGCCAGCAGAAAGAGTGGGGGCCAGGGAGCCCCAGGCAACCCCCCCGCGGCCGAGCAACCCCCCAGATGCCCCCAAGATCCCAGGCCAAGAGGCAGCCACCGCCCCCCACACACACATCCGAGGAAGCCCCAAGCAGCCAAGCACCCAGCGCATCCCCCCACCGACCCCAACCCCAAGGCCCCCCGCCAGCATCCAGCCCCCCTACCCACCCACACCCAAGCACTCAACCCCCTGAGGGAAGGGCCCAGAGAGCCCCCCGCCCGAGACCCCAGCAGAGGAGCCAAGGCCCCCGCCCAGCAGACGGCCAGAGCCGCGCGGAACGGGCAGCCGGCGGGCGCCCGCTAGCAGGGTCCGGACACCAGGCCAGAAGGACCCGGAACGGAAGCAGCACCGAGAGCAGCGCCCCCAGGGACGACAACCACGCCCATAGTTGCCGAGGACACCAAGGGGATGCTGCAAGCTGCCCCACCGGCCCCCAGGTGCACCGACCAGGCACCCCAAAGTGCGCCAGATCGCCTTTCCTTGATGCCGCCCGCGCGATGCGCCCCAGACACTGCCCAGGTCCCACCCCCCACCGGACAGCGCAAGCCACGAGGCAATGCCCCCCCCCCCGGCGCAAGAGCGCACGGCGGCCGCCACCACAGGAGAGAGGGACCCCATAGGCAAACAATTGATGCGGAGCAGCAGCCCCCAGCCAAAGGCGCAGAACCCACCCACCCGCCAGCCCGCAGATAGCAGGACAGACCTACCAAGTGGCCGATACCGACCTCAACCCCCGGAAAAGCTAGAGCCGCCCCCAAGCAAAGAGCACCACCCCGGAGTGCCAAGCAACCCCGGCGCAGACGCCGGCACCCCCCAGCGCGCCCACCCCCCACACCGACCCACATGCCGCGAGGCACGCCCCCAAGGCAACTAGGAGACGAGACAAGCGCCAAGCCCCACCCGCAGGGAAGGGGCACCCCCACGCCCCACCAGGCCAACACCGCCCGGAGAGACCCCGCAAAGGGAGCCCCCAGCAACACTCCTCCACGCCCCCCAGAGACCCACCACCTCGCCACACCCGACCGCACCCCCCGATCCCCACACGGTAGCCCAGCCATCAACAGAGGGGCCGGGCCCCCACCCGACAGGCCCAAATGTGTGAATTTACCCACCACCCTGTTATGGTATCCGTATCCCCTGAGTGAATGTATGTGTTTAGTGAATGTATGAAGTGCTATTAAAAAAGGGTGGATGGAGGGGAGCGGTGCTCCCCTTCCAGCCTATGTGTATATATGTGTATGTGGTGCAATAGCGCCGGAGGGTGGAAGTGGTGGTCCCACCCTCCGGGGGGTGGTGTGTTGAGGTGTAATTAAAATTGGAGGGATTAGTAGGGCAGCCAGAGGTGGGAGTGCCGCCCCCGCGCCACTACTTAGTAGCGCAGGCGGCGGCCCCCTCCACCCCCAGCCCCACCATCCAGCCCCCCAAGGGTTGAGTATGTGAGTGTGGTGCAACAAGTGGGTGAGCCAGACCAGCTGGGAGTGAGTGATGTGAAGTGTCCATGTAGGAGGCCTGTCTGGAAGAAGCCTGGCCCGTCCGCACGGCGAGCCACCGGAGAGGGCAGACGGCGCAGACGGGCACACGGCACCGCGGGCCCCAGAGACGCGCCGAGCAGCACAACCGGAGACCCCCCGCCACACCCCCCGAACCGCGGCGGCCATACAGAGCACGGCGGGACCCCCCCCCCCAGGCGGAGCCAGGCACCAGCCACATCCCCCAGCAGTCCAGGAGGCGGCCCGCCCCGCCAAAGCAGGCGGCAACCGCGCAGGAGAGAGGCCAACTCCCACACCATGGCCAGCACAGGCCCGCACGACACCACGACATAGCACCCTCCACAGGTGGGCGGCCCCGGCCCCCCCGACGAGAGAGGACACCACCAACCACCCAAGCAGGGCCACCCCGCCAGCCACGGACTGATAGGTAGGCTCCCCCAGCCAGGCACCGCAACCCCACATCAATCTCGCCAGCAGAGCCCCCCCCCCCCACCCACGGAGACCATCCTCAATCACCCCCGCGCCGACATGAGACACCCCCGACGCCAGCACAGCCCGGAGGACAGCGGGCCCCAGCCAACAGCCCCACCTTGCCCAAGACGGTGCGGCACCTCGCCGAACCGCAGCCCGTCCCCGGGCAGACGGTGGGGGGCGCACCCCGAGACTCTCTCTTCTTCCTGGTATTTTGCATATTCTTCAGATGTCTTATGGAGTAATAACATTTGAGGTTGTATTCTTTGTGCACTGCAACTTTAACTGAAACGTTATTTATTGGTTTTTATTTTCTAAATTAACCCCATGGAATCAGCTGTACGTTCCAGCCAACACTGATGTTTTGTTGACTATAACCGAGGCGGGTAGGTCCCCTATGAGCCCCCAGCCTCGAAAGCGCGAGCTGGCTGGGTGGATGGCTCCATTGGAGGTGTGCGTCCCTTGGTGACAACATCAATGCACAATGCTGTAAAGTGCCATTCATATTATAACAGAATGGGTCCTATGTTACTGAGTTATGTTCCACATGTAGTTTATTCAATGTTTAACATATTTTGTGGTTTCCAGTGGCATTGAAGGCATTGTTGTTACGTGAATCTTTCTCTGCCAATGTTCGTCTTTGTTTACATGTGTTCTGCGTGTTGATTGGCTGGGAGGCTGGGGAAGGGCAGGTGTAAGCGAAGAATGAGGAGTACATTCTGTTCCCACGGGTGTTCAGTGAGAGAAATGATGGAGTGTTTGTGTCTTCATTGTTTATTTTGGCGTCGACTACGGCCTACAGTCGTCAGGATGTAACGACTTCCATTAAAAGCTGATAAACATTTGATAACGGCTCGAGTCACTTCATTACAATACAGTATAAAACACATGGGCCGCACTAACATAACATTTTTACATTGTCCTGCGGGCCACAAATTATCGTCCCACGGGCCGCGAGAATGAGACCTCTGGTCTATGATCAATATATATTCACGTCACAGATTTTTTATTTTAAAAAGAAACCTAAAAAAAAAAAACACAAAAAATAAAAAATACGAGAACTCACAAAATCGACCCCAAAAACAAAACAAAAAAACACTATAAAAAACAAAATGACAAAAATCATACTGAATTGATAAAAAACAAAATGTATAGAAATCTAAAAAGGGCCAAAATACAATCACAAAGGGGGTATGCTACAAAACTAGATAATTATATCCTGGATTAATCTCTGTTAGTGGGCTTCACCTAACAGCTGTCCTACGAAGGTTGATCACAACACGCTAATTTAACCAAGTGTTTTCAGCCTAGGTACATGCACGCTCCCATAAAAGGGGTGGAGATTGCAGCGTCTGACCAATCAATGGAGAACCTGGCAGAGCGACCGTCTTTACAATGAATGGAGGAACAGCTTATGATCTTAAACAAATATAATGAATTTAAATTCATGATAACAGCAAAGAGTGCAGCGTGCACCAGGAGGGAATGCTGACAGCGAATCACTGACTCTGTGAATGCATGAAATTATTTATGATATTAATCTATTGGATGATAAATGGACAGCGCTCTGATCAGTTTCCTTTTATTACAGCACACACGTTTTTCTATTCAAGTAGACATATTTATCACACACACTGGGATGAGAGCACATTGTTTCACTGTAGTATGTTCCTGCTGATGTGGTCAGCCTCACTATAGGTATGAATGAATGAATGAATGAATGAATGAATGAATGAATGACTTCACCCTTATTTGCATACAAAGACAGAGGCTTCATCAGCTGACTATAGATCAGTTCATCAGATATAAATCTATATCTTTCCTAAATGATGTCATCGGTAAATGAAAGGATTGCATTAATATCTAAATATTGTCTCTCCTGTCAGATCCACACAGTGACGTGTTCACACATCATCTTTTATTGAACAGCTCGTTTTCTAAGAGAACTGGTTGGTCAGGATGTGACCTTGATATTTTTACTAACTAATAAAAACTAAATTATAATGTTTACATGGGATGAAATCCAATCAGAACTAAGTTTCACTTTTGGAAGTCATCCAATCCAATCAAAACTACTTTAATAGTGTGGAAGACGGGACAAGGTGGTAAGTGATTGTTACGACTGGTTCCTCCTGTCCTCTCAGCCTGCCCTTCCTCCTTCTCTTCTTTCATTTCATTTTATTAAGATCCCCATTAGCTTCTGAAATCTCAGTCGCTATTCATCCTGGAGGAGCTCCATCTCCTCACTCCTCTTTCATTGTTTCTAATGAAATAATGAAACCAATGCTTATTGAGTGAAAAGAAACAAATTCAATTTCTTTTGATAACTTTGTTTGTTGTTCTCCAGCAACAAAAACACAGGCAATGCATTTCATGTAACCATGGCTCGATAAGATACTGTCCTTTCCATTTGATTGGTTCTACATGCAGGTAGCACAGCCCTCATGTTACTGTTTTACCTAGTAGTTACATGATAGTGAGAATCTGAAAAAAAATACATCATTCATTTTAAATTACTTCTGGATTTTTTGTTAAAAAAATAATCCTGATTAATGTTATCAAAAATAATTTAATCTGGATTTGACAGTCAACCAACCCAACTCACTATGCATTGTTATGTTCACTGTGGGCAATGTTATATCAATTGCTTGGTAAAATTCGCCATCTATTGGTTGTTGTAAGTCCGTTTTATTTGAGACAGTAGAAGAAGAACTCAAACAGGAAGTTGTTCAGAACGATCTCACTGCAGTACATGGCAGCTCCACTTTCCTGGTTTTTCCTATGTTTTGTGTTTGTTTAGGCATTGTTTGTAAGTATTGCTTAGTTAGAAGGATTAGACACTAAATTTATTGACCTTTAGTTGCACATAAATGTGTAATAGATGCAAAGACATACAGGGAAGGACTTGGTCCTCAGGAAAAGGCATGATTTCTGAAAAAGGTACGCTTTATTGGTGGTGCAGATCCACACGAGTTGGTTCCCTCGTCTTGGATCAATTACGACCCAGAGAGTCTTCCGTTTATTGCGTATCCTGATATGGTCAACGACCGGGTTTTAAGCCTAAAAGGACTGTTGTCAGCAATTATCTTGAGTCTCGATCTTTAAAAGCTAAAGACCAAGTCAAAATCCTTGGTGTTCTGATTGACTCAGATCAAATCTATCACAAAAACAGCTTCTACCACCTAAAGAACATCTCCAGAGTGAAAGGTTTAATGACTCAGAAAGATCAGGAGAAACTGGTCCATGCTTTTATCTCCAGCAGACTGGACTATTGTAATGGTCTTCTGACAGGAATCCCCCAAAAGAGAATCAAACATCTACAGCTGGTTCAGAACGCTGCAGCTCAGGTCTGAACCAGAACAAAGAGATCAGAACACATTAGTCCAGTTTTAAAGTCTTTACACTGGCTCCCAGTCAGCCTTAGAATAGACTTTAAAGTTCTGCTGCTGGTTATAAATCTGTGAATGGGTTTGGTCCAGAATACATCAGTGACATGTTAGTCAGGTATGAACCCAGCAGGTCTCTGAGATCTATGGACACAGGTCAGATAGTGGAGCCCAGAGCTCACAGTAACCATGGTGATGCTGCTTTTAGTTGTTATGCTGCAAGGAAGTGGAACAAACTGCAGCAAAACTGAAATCAGCATCACATGTGAACATTTTTAAATCAAAGTTAAAGACACTTTTTTTCTCGACTGCGTATGATTGAGAGAGAGATTTATGGTCATGTAGTTGATGTAATGTGTTTGTTGATGATTTTAATTGATTTTACTGATGATTTTAATTGATTTTACTGAAGATTTTAAATGTTCTTATTTTAAACAATTGAATGTTTTATCATGCCTTGTGTATGAAATGCGCTATACAAATAAATTTACCTTGCCTTGCTGAACCCAATCTGGGTCCTTTTGATGAAGGTCAGACCTTTTATCTGGAACACAATGAGAAATACAGCACATTTTAGCTCTACATTTTAACAACTGTGTTGATACTGTAGCTGGCTATTAAATGTGATTATGTTAAGTCAATAATACCACATGCAGTAGCTTGATATGAATTATATTATCATCATCACACGAGAAAATTTGTTAACAGCCGCTGCTATCAACAATTCACTGACCTGACAAGAAATGGGCCGAACAAATTTAAATGTTGTCCAGATTTTTGCCTCATAGTTCCTGGTTTAGCTTCGCTAACCATGAGCTCCTCCTTTTTTCTAACACCTTTTGGCAGTCTATAACACTCCAAATGTTTTTCATGGTCTGACCGATTGGTACAGCCAAAAACACAACAATAATTCACCATTTGTGCGTGCGCTTTGTTTACCTGCTGAGTACCTCCAATATGGTGACTTCTGGTTTGAATACGCAGTGATGAAGTGCCTTGAAAACCCTGTGTAGGGTTGGCCCAGTGTCCTCCCTACTTTTGTAGAGTTTGGTCAGCATCTCCAGTCCCTTTTGTTTCGTTGTGTTGCTACTTTTAATGACTTTATATGAATAAATACTTTGAAAACTTCTGTTATGGTGTCTTTTATGTTGCGGCCCCTCATTTTTTTTGAGAAATAGCAAATCAGATGGTCGACTTCATGGTCGTTAGTCTATAAAAGAACAGAACCAGCACCCCACGTACTGGCTTCAACTTGTAACTTAAAAGAGCGCGCAAAGTCAGGGGCCACATTCATATACAGCCCCCAAAGTACATGTACAAAATGACAGAAAAATAAACAAACAAGAGTAAAAATACATTAAAAAACACAAAGAATTACAGCATTGCAGGAAAACACAGTAAAAGACAAGATAAATACACAGAAAATACTCCAAAAACACACAAAACTAATACAAAAATGAACAAAACAACAATAATAATACACAAAATTACAGAAAATAACAAAAGTACCACAGGAAACTAGAAAAACATAAAGAATGACTCCACAAACCCACAGTACTAACAAACAAGAAAAACGACAACAGAAATACACAAAAACTTATGCTGGTGTGGCAAGAGGGAGTTACTCTCCCTACCACAGGGGGGCAGTGCGGCCATTCAGTAATTAGTGCACTGCATATAAACGCACCCAGCTGGCCTCTTCTTCTGTTTCCCTCTTCCTCCTTCACGGAGTTGACGTGTGTGTGTGCGGGGAATCTGACGCTGTGCCGGTGCGGAGCTGCGTGCATAGCAAGGTATGCATGAACTGTTTTGATCCTTGGGGCGCTGTGTTTACCCGGGTTTTCCTCTGTTGTAGTGGTGTGGCTGGGAGCGGAGCTGCTTCCCGGATCTCGTGTGTGTGCGCAGTGCTAATCCTGCAGGTAGGGCGCTGGATTGTCTGCCTTATGGGGAACGGAGGATGGTCTGGAGAAGTTAATTTAAAACTCTTTTTCAGCCCTCCTATGTGGAGTCTGAGCCGTATGTTTACCTCCTCCTGCAGCGCGATTACTCAACCTGACAGCTGGGTTGTAAGTTCAATTTCAGCCCAAACTTGTATTTGTTCTTTTAAGATTAGTTCTTGATTTATTGATATGTTTATTTTACAGTATGTGGTCATCAGCTGTCGGTTTCTGAGTCCACGCTGCTGTTTTGGTTCTCCTCGTTATTCCATTCACATCACTGTGGCATTCTCAAGTTGGTGTCTGTGGCTGCTGTGACTCTGTCCTTCTGTGCCTGGGACAGTAGCTGGCCTCCGCTGCTTAAAGCCACAGATTCAACATTTTATTATTTACTTTCATTATAATTTGTGTTTTCATAACCCAATGTGTTGAGTTTTTGACATATTTGTTTATTTGTATTTTCCATTTGTGTTGTTTTATGGTTTATTTTGGATTGTACTCATTTGTGTTTTTTTTGATGGTATGAGGGCTGCCATTTCTGTATTTTTGATGGTGTTTTCTTCTTGTTTGCCAGGTGCTGGGAGCCTGTAGGCGACAGCGGTTCCGTGGTGGTGGTTCCGTGTGTTTCACTTTGTCTGGTTGCTGTCTCACGGGTGTTGTTGAGTTTGGATCCTCCCCTTTTGTTACCGCTGTCGTGGTAAGCCCCAGCCCTGTCTCTTTCTTTTTCTTTGCAGGTCCTCGTACCATCTGGTTCCCTGTGTTTAGTTTGTTTTTTATTCATTATTGTTAATAAAGTACTTTTAATTGAGTGGAACCACGTTCTCTGCCTGTGGGTTTTATTCTGAACCTTGTGCCTATTTTGTCAAGGGTTATATCCCGGGGGTGCAGGCCCCCAGGTGGCGTTGTCCTCCAGCATTGCTACAATCTGGCGTTTGTCGACAGGACCCACAATTAAATGGCAGAGATGTGATTTATTTAATTTAATTATTTCTTAATTTTTTTTCTTTTTTTTTTTTTTTTTCACCTTGTTTGCACATGCTGTTGAAGGTTAACACTACAAGAAGTGCAATCTTTTAACAGCAATGCATATTTTATTATTGCAATTAAATAAATGAATTTATTTCATTGCATAATTGTGACCATCACCAGCCCTCCCTAGGGAAGGGTAAATACTTTATTAAAGGGAGGATGTAAAAGAGAGAGGGCAGTGTTACACCAGGGTGAGGGGGGTGGGGGGGGGAGTTAACAGGGAGGAGGGATACAAGATAGGAAAACGAATGGGTGGGGAATAATCAATAAGTTTCAAGTGATGTGATGTGAAATTGTGGTTGTGTATATTGTGCTTATTGTTGTGTTATCAAGCCAGTCTGGTGACCAGTGTGCGGCTTAGGAATAATGGTGGTGGCTGTGAGCAGAGGAGGAAGTGAGTGGAAGTTACATAAAACAGGTATTTGGGAACAACGTGTCTATGGTTGAGCCCAGTATGAGTGTTATCCCACAGCCCGAGGCCAGTGCGTCCATGACAAATGTGATTCCAAGAGCCGCTACTGCAAAACCCATGAGCCTCCCCCGGGCCCGAAGAAGCAGTCGGGCCAGCAGAAAGAGCGAGAGATCTAGGGGCCCCCGGCGACCACCCCACGGCCAAGCAGCCCCCCGAACGCCCCCAAGGTCCCAAGCCGAGAGGCTGCCATTGCCCCCCCCATACACACCCGAAAAGCCCCCAAGGAGCCAAGGACCCAGCGCACCACGCCACCGACTCCAACCCCCAACCCCCAGGCCCCCCACCCCCCCACCACCACCCACACCCCCGCGCCCAGCCCCCCGAGGGGAGGGCCCAGAGAGCCCCCCGCCCGAGACCCCAGCGGAGGAGCCAAAGCCCACGCCCAGCAGACGACCAGAGCCACGCCGAACAGGCAGCCGGCGGGCACCCGCCGGTGAGCCCAGAGCCAGCAAGGACCCGACCCCAGGCCAGGAGGACCCGGAATGGATGCAGCACCAGGAGCAGCCCGCCCAGGGCGAACGACCACACCCCAAGCCACATAAGGCACCAGGGGGCCGCTGGGAGTCCCCCCGCCAGTCCCCAGGCACCCCAACCTAGCCCCCCCGGGCGCCCCAGATGCTGATGCCGCCCGCGCCACGAGCTTCAGTTCTTTAAAGCCAGGGCCCCCTCCAGAGGCCAAGCCAGACCGCCCCGCCGGGATGTGGCCCCCTAATCTAACCCAGACACTCTGCCTCACGGGGGACTGCCCAAGCAGGGGCCGCACCAGAAGGTATGCAAGGGCGCGGCAATTATTATTAATTATTTCTTAAGTTTTTAGGTTGTTTATTGTTACTCGAGAGCCAAGACAGCAGTATTGCCTCAGAACTTACACTAGTTAACCTATTTTTTTGTCTGAAAATAATTTTTTTTACTAGTGCTGTAGAGTGGTTGTTTTCAGTATGGAGGAGGAATTACATCGTCTCAAGGAGCATGTGCTGCGCCTGACGGCAGACAATGAGCGCCTGAATCGGGAGCGGGCTGTGTCGCAGGTGGGCGCCGGTGGGGTGGCTTCAGGCTCCCCTGCCCCAGCTGCTGTAACGGAGCGGCTGGTGGTTATTCCTAGAGAACGCAGATGTCCCATGTTTAATGGTAAAACAGGCATTGGGGTAGCCGAATGGCTTGAGGAGATACAGGCATGCATACGGGCCCGCCACCTCACGGCTTCAGATCAAGTCCTCTTTATCATAGATCATTTGGAGGGAGAGGCACGGGAGGAGATCAGGTTTCGGCCGGGTGTAGATAGGGATGACCCTACTCGCATTTTCTCCATCTTACGAGAGCTTTACGGCCATACGCATTCCTATGTCACTCTACAGCAGGCTTTCTTTGCCAGACAACAGCAGGAGGGCGAGACACTGCAGGAGTTCTCCTTAGCCTTGCTGGCTTTAATGCAGGACATCCAGCAGTGTGCCCCGATGGGATACCCAATGCCGCAGCGCTGCTACGCGATCAGTTTGTGGAGCATGTTCTCGACAGCTCTCTGCGCCGTGAACTAAAGCAAATGGTTCGACGGCAGCCTACAGCTTCGTTGCTTGATGTGCGTAGCGAGGCTATAAGATGGGAGAGGGAGGGTCTTCCCGGCGGTTCTCGGGAGAGAAGCTATTCTCTTCCTTCCGCTCATGGTCATCAGTTTAGTGTTCGGGGCAACCCCCGTCCAGCTCCTATGGTTGCTTCCCAGGGGCCGGATTTGACTGAACTGATGGACCTCTTGAGACGTCAACAAGAACAGCTTAATGATCTCACCCGTACAGTAGCTTCCTTGCAGGCTCCCCGTCCCCAAGGGCGGATGTCATGCAACAATACGGTGATTTGTCGTAGATGTCAGCAGCCTGGACATTTTGCCCGTGATTGTGATGGGGAGCGTATACCTTTTTGGTCTCGTGCTCACTCTGCCACCGATTTATCCCCTAGCCTTCCCAGGCCGCCTTTCTCCACTCAGGGGGCGGAAAACTGAATCCCGCTGAGTTTAGGAGCCACAGCTCAGTAGGGAAATTTTCGGGCTCTGTAGAAGGTAATCTGGTTGGTCTCATGTCATCTTGTCCAACTGTTGAGGTTTTCATGGGTGATGTGTCTGTGTCATGCTTGGTGGATACTGGCTCAATGGTGTCCACCATAACGGAAAGCTTTTTCTTGAAGCATTTCGGTACATGGGGCCAGGACCGCCTCCAGTCTTGTCATTGGCTACGACTACAGGCGGCTAATGGCCTAGCCATTCCATATGTGGGTTATCTGGAGCTGGATGTGTCCCTTTGTGACAAAACAATGCCAAGATGTGGAATTTTGGTTGTTAAAGACCACCTTGGAACGGTGGCGTCGGTCCCTGGAGTTTTGGGGATGAATGTAATTCGACGCTGCTATCGTGATCTTTTTGGGGCATACGGCCTCTCTTTGTTTGATTCATCCCCTGTGTTGCAGGCTCCTTCCCCAGTCGTGGAAGCCCTTCAAAAGTGCCACCAGGCCGCAGCCCAAGTACAGAGAGACCCCACCAATATAGTTAAAGTGCATGGTAAACGGGCACTTCGAGTCCCGGGTGGAGTGATGCAGTTTGTCCCCAGCACATGCTCCTCACACTTAACTGATCTGCCGGTGCTGTTCGAGCCCCGGGACTCTGGACTGCCAGCGGGATTGTTGGTGTCTCCTTGTTTGGTCCAAGTTGTGCAGGGAATGGCTTATATTCCTGTGGTTAATGTAGGTAGTACTAACCTTCTCTTGTACCCACGGACCTGGCTAGGTGCACTTGTTGGAGCACAGGTTATTAGCTTACCCAGAGGGGTAACCGAAGTGAGGCCTACTATGGCTACAGTTGCTGCACAGTCAGCAACTAGTTCCACCTTGGAAGTGGCCCCACCTGTTGATCTGTCGATGTTGACTGAAGAAGAGCAGGGGGAGGCGAGGTCTGTGTTGCAAAAATACAGTTCAGTCTTTGCAACCCATGAGGGAGACCTGGGCTGTACAAATCTTATTGCACATGACATTCCCCTTCTTGACGACGTCCCTGTTCGCCAGAGGTATCGTCGTATTCCACCTTCGGAGTATGAAGCTGTTAAAGCTCATATCAATCAGCTTCTGGAATCACAGGTGATTAAAGAGAGTAGCAGCCCCTATGCTTCGCCCATTGTCTTGGTCCGAAAGAAAGATGGGAGTCTACGCTTGTGCGTTGACTACCGTCTTTTGAACAGTAAGACAAGAAAGGACGCTTTTCCACTACCTCGCATTGAGGAGAGTTTGGATGCACTCTGTGGTGCCCGCTGGTTCTCAACCATTGATCTTGCTAGTGGGTACAACCAGGTGCCAGTGTCAGAATCAGACAGGCCTAAAACAGCTTTTTGTACCCCTTTTGGACTCTTTGAGTTTAACAGGATGCCTTTTGGGCTATGTAACGCCCCCAGTACTTTCCAGCGGCTGATGCAGAGGATGTTCGGAGATCAGCAAGGTCAGTCCCTTCTCCTGTACCTTGATGATATTGTCATCTTCTCCTCCTCTGTGTCCCAGCATCTACAGGTGGAGGTAGTACTGGGACGCCTCCAAAACCAAGGTCTAAAGGCCAAACTGGAGAAATGCACCTTCTTCCAGGAAGAGGTTAGATATCTGGGCCATGTTATTTCAAGTAAGGGAGTGTCTACAGACCCGGAAAAGATTGAGGCTGTGTCTAACTGGCGGCGTCCCTGCCATGTTGCCGAGCTGCGCTCCTTTTTGGGGTTTGCCAGCTATTATCGGCGTTTCGTTGAGGGCTTTGCCCAACTGGCCAGTCCTTTGCACCAGTTAGTGGTTGAAGTTACAGGTAAAAGGTCTAGGAAAAGTGCTCGGCTGGACCTGGGTTCAGCTTGGACACCACAGTGCGAGTCCAGCTTTGAGGCCTTGAAAGCAAAATTGGTCTCGGCCCCGGTGCTTGCGTACGCCAACTTTTCTCGTCCTTTTGTGTTGGAAGTGGATGCTAGCCTTAGTGGCCTTGGGGCAGTGCTCTCGCAGGAGACGGACAAAGGACTTAAACCCGTAGCTTATGCCAGCCGTGGTCTACGACCAACCGAGCGTAACATGGACAAGTACAGCTCTATGAAGCTGGAGTTTCTGGCACTCAAGTGGGCCATGACAGAGAAATTCCGTGAATACCTGCTTGGGCAAAAGTGTGTAGTGTTTACAGACAACAACCCACTGAGCTATTTGCAGTCTGCCAAGCTCGGCGCCACAGAGCATCGTTGGGCTGCTCAGCTGGCCGCATTTGACTTTGATATAAAGTATCGGTCAGGTCGCAGTAACAGAAATGCCGATGCACTCTCCCGGCAATATCTGTCTGCCACTAGTCTGGAGGAGGCTATTGTTCCAGGTACCTTGGTCCCCAAGGCCCTCCAGCATGTAGCATGTCCAGACCCTAAGACGGTGGCCACCCAGGAGACAATGTCTGTTTTCCCATCTTTTACTCCTGCTGACATGTGTGCTCTGCAGGAGGCTGATCCTCTGTTAAAAGAGGTTCTGGTATTTTGGAGATGGCAGGCTCGGCCAACGCAGGAAGAGAGACGTCAGGTTTCTAAGCTAGCAATAGCAATGTTGCGCCAGTGGGACCGCTTGGTTGAACAGGAAGGTGTTCTTTACCGGCGTGTCTTCCAACCTGATGGTGGACAGGAATCCCTCCAGCTAGTCTTGCCTGCAGCCCTTAGACAAGAGACTTTGAGTGCTTTGCATCAAAACCATGGCCATCAAGGCATTGACCGAACAGCTGGCTTGATAAGACAACGCTGTTACTGGCCAGGGATGTCAGCAGACATCAAAAGGTGGGTCCAGGAATGCGAGCGGTGCCAAGTCGCTAAAGACTCTGATTCAGTGCCTCACAGCTTCATGGGCCATCTGCTTGCTTCAGAGCCCAATGAGATATTGGCCATTGATTTCACTCTGCTGGAGCCTTCCAGTAGTGGTATTGAAAATGTACTTATAATGACTGATGTTTTTAGCAAGTACACCGTCGCTGTCCCTACCCGAGACCAACGGGCCTCTACAGTGGCCCAGGTGCTGCTGACAGAGTGGTTTTATAAGTTCGGTGTCCCGACCCGGCTCCATTCAGACCAGGGTAGGAGCTTTGAAAGTGCTTTACTCCACCAGCTCTGCTGTTTGTACCAGGTGGCGAAGTCTCGCACAACCCCATACCATCCTGCCGGTAATGGGCAGTGCGAACGGTTCAACAGAACGCTTCATAACCTCCTGCGCACTGTTCCAGTCTCTAGGAAACGGGATTGGGCCTCCTGTTTGCCTCAACTATTATTTTCATATAATACTACGTCACATCAAGGGACAGGAGAGTCACCGTTCTACCTAATGTTTGGTAGAGAGCCCCGTCTTCCTATTGACTTCCTTTTAGGGCGAGTTCAAGATCCTGTGCGTGGAGAGGTAAAGGATTGGGTTGTTGAGCATCAAGCCAGGCTTCAGGTGGCTTTTAAGGATGCTCGGGAACATTTGTTGGCCGCGGCTAGCCGGCGGAAGGGTTTTCATGATCAGCGGGTTCGTGACGCACCGTTCCAGACAGGCCAGTTGGTGTACTTAAGAGATCATAGTGCTCGCGGTCGTCACAAAATCCAGGATATCTGGAGCACAGTAGTCCATCAGGTGTTAAAAGCTCCAGAAAATAACGGGGCTGTATATACGGTTGCTCCAGAGAATGACCTGCAGAAGGCACGAACAGTACATCGGGACATGCTAAAACCTGTCCTCAGACCGAGGTCTCTTCCTGTTCCCCCGAAGAGTCCCTCACCATGTGGCCTGGGACAGGTGGAGAGGGACTCCCTCGGTGATGGAGATTTGTGGCTTTTGATTCCCGACACATCTGCGCCACCAGCTAAAGTACCTAGTTGTAGAGGTCAGGAAACTTCCTATGCTGTAGCTCAGCGGGAGTTCCCGGACGACTCAGAAGCACCTACTGTATCAAGGAGCAACACGTTGCCTCCATCAGAGCAACCCGGCCCGAGCCAGCAGGGCTTACGGCGGACTGCTCGCTCCACAGCTGGACACCATTCTAATGTGTACCATCTCCCCTCAGCCGTGGGCGCGGATAGTAGGCCAACGCAGCCTGTGTTTAATTCCCAAATAGCCGTTTTTCGACCCTGGTGCTAGTGTCTAACCTGCAGATCATCGTCGGGACGACGATGCAAAACCTGGGGGTAGGTGTGGCAAGAGGGAGTTACTCTCCCTACCACAGGGGGGCAGTGCGGCCATTCAGTAATTAGTGCACTGCATATAAACGCACCCAGCTGGCCTCTTCTTCTGTTTCCCTCTTCCTCCTTCACGGAGTTGACGTGTGTGTGTGCGGGGAATCTGACGCTGTGCCGGTGCGGAGCTGCGTGCATAGCAAGGTATGCATGAACTGTTTTGATCCTTGGGGCGCTGTGTTTACCCGGGTTTTCCTCTGTTGTAGTGGTGTGGCTGGGAGCGGAGCTGCTTCCCGGATCTCGTGTGTGTGCGCAGTGCTAATCCTGCAGGTAGGGCGCTGGATTGTCTGCCTTATGGGGAACGGAGGATGGTCTGGAGAAGTTAATTTAAAACTCTTTTTCAGCCCTCCTATGTGGAGTCTGAGCCGTATGTTTACCTCCTCCTGCAGCGCGATTACTCAACCTGACAGCTGGGTTGTAAGTTCAATTTCAGCCCAAACTTGTATTTGTTCTTTTAAGATTAGTTCTTGATTTATTGATATGTTTATTTTACAGTATGTGGTCATCAGCTGTCGGTTTCTGAGTCCACGCTGCTGTTTTGGTTCTCCTCGTTATTCCATTCACATCACTGTGGCATTCTCAAGCTGGTGTCTGTGGCTGCTGTGACTCTGTCCTTCTGTGCCTGGGACAGTAGCTGGCCTCCGCTGCTTAAAGCCACAGATTCAACATTTTATTATTTACTTTCATTATAATTTGTGTTTTCATAACCCAATGTGTTGAGTTTTTGACATATTTGTTTATTTGTATTTTCCATTTGTGTTGTTTTATGGTTTATTTTGGATTGTACTCATTTGTGTTTTTTTTGATGGTATGAGGGCTGCCATTTCTGTATTTTTGATGGTGTTTTCTTCTTGTTTGCCAGGTGCTGGGAGCCTGTAGGCGACAGCGGTTCCGTGGTGGTGGTTCCGTGTGTTTCACTTTGTCTGGTTGCTGTCTCACGGGTGTTGTTGAGTTTGGATCCTCCCCTTTTGTTACCGCTGTCGTGGTAAGCCCCAGCCCTGTCTCTTTCTTTTTCTTTGCAGGTCCTCGTACCATCTGGTTCCCTGTGTTTAGTTTGTTTTTTATTCATTATTGTTAATAAAGTACTTTTAATTGAGTGGAACCACGTTCTCTGCCTGTGGGTTTTATTCTGAACCTTGTGCCTATTTTGTCAAGGGTTATATCCCGGGGG
Source organism: Gouania willdenowi (assembly GCF_900634775.1). NCBI lineage: Eukaryota > Metazoa > Chordata > Actinopteri > Blenniiformes > Gobiesocidae > Gouania > Gouania willdenowi. The sequence continues at coordinate 1,038,154 of NW_021145015.1, read as the reverse complement.
TGCAGGCCCCCAGGTGGCGTTGTCCTCCAGCATTGCTACACTTGGGACAGCTAACCCATGCTACATTAGATAATTCACCTCACTTTAAATCAAAGCTGGTTTAGTGGGATTGACCCTATAAGCATGTTGTTTGATTAACAGATGACCCTGAACATCAATGTGACTAAAAAACTGAAGTCTGACGAGGATGATCAGAGAAAAGTGTTAAATTATCCTCAGTTTAATGATGTCAGCTCTTGTAGATTTGTTTAAATAAGATGAAAAAAAGACTCTAAGTCACTCAACACCTCTGAGTTTTGAGTTTATAATCCACAGATCACACATCAAAAGAACTGTTTAAATATGTTTTTTTTTAAAACAAAATGCAAATAATTTAAGAACAAAATTAAATTAAATTTCTTTCCAACTTTAAATTGTCTTTTTTTTTAGTAATTCTTCTGTGTTTTGCAGAGAATGGTTTATTAAAAGTTGATGAACAGTGTGTGAACTGTATGAAGGTGTGTGTTGGATGTGTCAGTGTGAGTGAGCAGCTGTCAGGTTGTTGTACAGGGATTGTGTGTTTGCTGTCACTGTGGGCCTCACAGCACAGTAATACACAGCAGAGTGTGACAGTGCAGCAGAGGAGATGATCATTTGGAGTTGGTTTGTCTTCACATTGATCTTCAGTCCATCAACAGCAGCTTTAATCACATCTCCTGATGCTCTGTGAGAAATAAGAAATTCTGGTGCTTTTCCAGGATCTTGTTTGTACCAGTAAAAATAATCTCCAAATGCAATTTTGTTGTAATTGTAGGACAGAGTCAGTGTGTCTCCTGTTAAAGTGTTCACTTCAGTGCTGACTGCTTTGAGTTCTTCACACATGATTTCTACAGGAACAGAGAAAACTCTTTAAGTTGGTATGTTTCACTTTAAGGCCTTTGCTAACTTTGAAGCAGCAATAATGAGCAGATGTGCAGAGATGAACTGGACTTACCCGTGAATATGTGGAGAAGCAGTAGTGAGACTAAAACCATCATGTCCCAAACAAACAAGCTGAGCAGTGCTCAAACTAAACTGTTAGAAACTCTGACTTCTTTCTCATGCTGACAACCAGCTTCTGTCCTTTTGTACAGGAAGTCCCTCCTCCTCATGATGTCACTTTAACATGTGAAACCAACAGGAAAGGAAGTGGTTGGAGAATGTGTGTCAGGGATTTCAATGGGAATGGAACAATTCACTCCTTTGAGAAAAAACCTATGAAACTATCAAACATTTGAACTGATGAATCTAACAAGAAGAAACATGGAGAAGAAACCATAAAGAATAGAAAGAAAGAGGTGAAAAAGAAAAGCTCATTCTATGTCATTAAAACATATTTTCAAGACATCCCACACACTTCTTTAACAAAAAATTCTGAAATGTTTCCCAATAGTTCCTTAATTATTCAATAGACATATTGTACATTTTTAGTTTGATCAGATTAATACTTTCTGAGATAATGACAATTTAGTGAGGGAGCGATGTGTCGATTTTTGTACGTCCTAATTTATTTTTTTTCCCCATTTTCAGCTTCTAATATCTCAGGAACTACATCATATACAAAACTGATATTTGGTATAGTAATACAGCTTTACCTACTGTATCAGATTATACAAAAATATCTGTTATACATCCTATCTGGTGGACATGCCAGACCCTCAAAATTGGAAAAAAGTGAGCGTGTGTTTGGGTCTGGAACATGTTTTAGACTTCAGTAAATAACTTAGCATATGCCTCAGCTCTTTGCAATTAGATTAGCTTAGAGCTATGAACATATACTGTTCACATCACTAATGATTAGTCACATATATGCATTGGTTCTTGGGTGACACGCTCTGAAAATCCAAAAAAATACTTTGTTTTACTATTTTCATTGGCCCATAACTTCATGTGGGAATGTAAGAAAAAATGTTCTCTGTTTTAGTTTATAGTATAAAGATTTCTCTTTCTGGACTCTTTCTGCTGCAGACTGATGGACACAAACACGTACAACTCCTTCAAGCTTCAGACGTGTAAGGTTAGAAACAGTGACGTGCCGTGACCACTAGGGTTGGGTAGGCACGTTGCAAATGGAGACCACCAATGACAATTTCATATGTTTCTGCTGGCAAGTGTTAATTCAATTAAAATCATTTTTATTTGTATAAAGCAATTTCCAACAAAGTCATTTCAATGCGCTTATCAAAATATAAAATTCATAATAAGAAAGAAAAAACCCAATAAGATCCACATGAACAAGCATTTAGCCATCTAACAAAATCAACATCATAAACACCATTAAAGAAACATAAACAATTATTTAATATAGTCTCCATACTCTCCAACAACATATATCTCATGACACGGCAGCACATCTGTTGTTTGTGTTCATGGACATAATATTTTCATTTAAATGTTCACCTGCACTACTCATCAATGCACTACTGCACTATTATCTTATTATTATTATTGTATTTTTATTATTATTATTATTATTATTATTATTATTAATATTATTATTACTATTATTATTATCTTGTTATTTTATTTAGTTTGGACATATTAGTCTAACTACTCTTTATATTTATGTTTATACTTATTTTTTTAATTTATTTTTCTTTTTTCTAGTTGATTGTTATTATTAGTCTAACTACTCTTTATATTTATGTTATACTTCTTCTTTTTTATTTATTATTCTTTTTTCGAGTTGATTGTTATTATTTAATGTTTACACTATCAGTGAGAGCACAGTTCACCAAGACAAATTCCTCGTGTGTATTCAATCCATCACTTGGTCATTAAAGTTTATTCTGATTCTGATTCTGATTCTGAAACACAAAGAAAATGAAGAAACAACTCAGAACAGCCTCAGCGAGGAGCATCCACAAAGTCAATCCTTCCTTTTGTTCCATTCACTGTAGAAAGTATGAAACATGTTCTGACCTTACCTTAGCTGAAGGTCTGGTGACTCAGGTGTTGGTCTCCATCTTTTAAAAGCTGTCGTTTTTCCTCAAAAAAAGTTTCTCTATCATCTCTCGCGCTGTCATCATGACTGTAGTGTTATCCCGCCCACTAGCTAGAGAAACGTAGCAGCAGTGGTCACGTGATAACAATTCACTAATGTACTGTGAACTTACGTATAGCATTTAGCATAGCGCGGTTACGTCCAAAAGCAGCTCTTTACGCTGCCTTTGGACGTAAATGGTTTTCATCTTGGGAACCTGACTGCGCATGCACAAACACGTACAACCACGCAATGGGAATGGAGGCAGGGGAGCAATGTGCCTTTGAGAGGGGGCGTGGCCTCCCTCTGCCTTACAGCGGAGTGGAAAAAAAAAGACTGTGCAGCTGTTCTAGGAAATAGCGCTGTTTAGTAATTTGGGCTATGAAACGCAAAAAATGCAGACACTTTCAAACTTATAGGTACTGTAGGCTATTGGAAATGGAAAAATAAATAATTTATAATTATATTATAATTAAAACAAATAATCAAAATATCAATTCACCCTTGGGTAGGCACTGCCTACCTTGCCTACCCTGACGGCACGTCACTGGTTAGAAATTAACACTCTTTTCACTGTTTTAGTCTACCGACCTCCTGGTCCTGCTCGTTTATTTTTCAATGAATTTACTGAGTTTATGTCATTTATCATTAAATTGGAGAGTGTTCTAATCTTTGGTGATTTCAATCTCCATGTTGATAATTCATCTTGTCCCATGGCAGCTGAGCTGGTATCTCTTATGGACTCCTTTCACTTTGTGAAGCATGTGTCGGGTCCAACACACACAAAAGGTCATACTTTAGATTTGGTCTTTTCTTTTGGAGTAAAAATTGACCAACTAAGTATTGAAGATTTTCAAATAAGTGACCATTTGTGTATTGTATTTAATGTCTTTCACACTGGTACAGACTACTTCCAATGTGAAAAAGCATAAACACATTCCTAATGAATCTGCAATCAGTGGGTTTTCTGCCTCTTTTGACCCAATTACCTTTGCTAGTTGTGACAATGTTGACACATTTATGACAAACTTCCATAGCCATTGTTTGACTGTTTTGGACACAGTAGCACCAGCTAAAATACTCTAAGCTCTCACAAAAAACCTTGTCCATGGATGAATGAAGCCATTTGTAGCTTTAGGAGAAGCTGTCGGAAGATTGAACGTTTGTGGAAAGCCACAAAATTAGAGGTGCATAGACTCCATCTTAAGAAATGATAATGGAGCTAAATAAAATAATAAAACGTGCTCACTCAGCTTACTTCTCAAATCTTGTTATGCGTAATAAGAAAAACCCTAAATTCTTGTTTGACCCCTCATCTTGTTGCACCCTCATCTCCCATGTGCCTGTGTACACACAGGATGACTGCAATAATTTTCTAAAAATTTTTGTGAACAAAGTACAAGACATTGGGGCCAGTATCACTCCTCCCTTGGTTAGCTTGTGCACTGCATGAGCCCGTGTGCTCATGGTCCTCCTTCACTCCTGTCAGCCTGTTCAGGTTTTAGTGGGAAAGATGAAACCCTCATTAAGCTCCTGTGGACATTGTTCCTGCTCCTGTTCTTAAAGGTTTTAAATGTTGTCAGTCCTTGGGTTGTAAAATTGATACATTTTTCACTTCAATCTGGCTCTGTCCCCAGCTTCTATAAACATGCTGTGGTGAATCCCATTCTTAAAAAACCTAATCTTGATCCCATGGAGCCGATAAATTACAGGCCCATATCAAAACTTCCCTTCATGTCAATAATCATGGAAAAAGTGGTGGCAATACGACTAAGCAAATTTTTTGGAACAGCATGATTTTTATGATAAATATAAACCTGTTTTTAGGTCAATCCACTCCACTTAAACTGCTCTTGTGAAAGTTTTCAATTACGTGACGATGGCTGCTGACTCTGGTTGCTACACAGTTTTGGTTTTACTCGATTTGGTTTTCACGGTATATTGATTGATGGACTGAAATCTGAGATGGGGTTTTCTGGGGCTGTTCTCCAGTGGTGTTCTTCATATATAAATCTAAGAACTTTTAATGTTTCTATCAACAATGTAATGTCGAATGTGTCCAACCTCTCATGTGGAGTAGCCCAGGGCTCTGTTCTGGGGCCTGTCTTGTTTTTGTTGTACTTGATGCCTCTTGGTCAATTGATCCATGGTTTTGAAAATGTGTCTTATCATTTCTATGCAGATGATGTTCAGTTGTATTGCTCCTTCATTGACTCAGAATTTCACTTTTTATCTGAGTTCTTGGATTGTGTATCGTTTATCAAATACTGGTTGTCTTCAAATTACCTTCAGATAAATTCTAACAAAACAGAACCTCTGATCATTGCTCCCGATAAAAAGATTCTCCTGATTAAGAACTCACTTGGTGCTCTGAGCTCATCTCTGAAAACCAACCTCAGAAACCTTGGGGTTGTGTTTGATCAGTCAATGTTTTTGGAGGGTCACTGTCGTCAACTGACCAAAACTGTTTTTGTCACCTGAGAATTTGCTCTAAAGTGAGGATTTTTTGTCAAAATCAGATCTTGAAATGATCATCCAAGCATTCATCTCGTCTCACATTGATTATTGTAATTCTGTTTTCACTTGTTTCAACAAGTCGACTCTAAACAGACTTCAGATTGTACAAAATGTTGCTGCCAGACTTTTGATTGGTGCACCAAGAACATCCCACATTACCCCCATTCTATTAAGTTTTCATTGGCTTCCAGTCAAACTTTGCATCGAGTTTAAAATTTTTGTCTTGACTTTCCGTGCGTTGCATGATCAGACCCCTCAGTATATCGCTGATTTGTTGTGCCCAGCCTTCGGTCTTCAGGTTAAGGTCTCCTAAAGATGAATTAAATTAAATTCAACTTTATTTGTATATCGCAATTTACAACAAAGTCATCTCAATGCCTTATCAAAATATAAAGTTCATAATAAGAAAGAGAAAACCCAACATGATCGACATGAACAAGCATTTAGCAACAGTGGGAAGAAACAATTCCCTTTAACAGGAAGAAATATCCAGTAGAACCAGGTTCAGAGGTGGCAGCCATCTGCGTCGACTGGTTGGGGTTCGTAGACAGAAGGACTAACAGAACAGGATAGAGAGATAGAACATCAGAGTGTCCCAGACGAGTTGAGCCGTGAACCACAGATCAGGAGGAGAAGGCACTGACTGCATAAAAACATGATACAGTATTATCAAGTCAGCCTGTTTTGGCCTTGGACTTCACTCCCAGTGGCCTTGTCAGCATTTAATATAAAGGTGACGAATCTCTACCCGTTTATTGGGAAGCTAACAGCGTTTACAGATGAGCCCATGGCCGCTCTAGCGATCAGATTATGATTTACAGTCTGCATAAACAGGAATGAATCAAAACATAAACAGCTACATCAGAATTTGTATCTCTTGCCTTTTATATGCAATCTAACAAGCCCATGTCCACTCTAGCGGTTAAGTTTATGCTGTTATACGTATACGCTTCAGCATACACTGTAAGTAGGTTTAGAGTTTAGCCGAAAAAGGTGGACAGAGTAGCAGCCTCCCTCACTGAGACTGGAAGCTGGTTCCAAAGTTGAGGGGCCTGATAGCTGAAAGTTCTTCTTCCTGTTCTACTTCTAGACACGTTAGGAACTTCCAGAAGGCCAGCAAACTGAGAGAGAAGTGATCTGCCTGGACGATAGGGCACTAACAGGTCTCTAAGATATACAGGAGCTTGATCATGCAAAGCTTTGTATGATAACAGGAGGATTTTAAACTCTATTCTAGATTTTACAGAAAGCCAATGAAGGGAAGCCAACACTGGAGAAATATGCACTCTTCTGTTAGTACCTGTTAGTATTCGAGCTGCAACATTTGGAATTAACTGGGGACTTTTTAGTGAGTTACTAGGACATCCTGAAAGTAGAGAGTTACAATAATCTAGTCTCGATGTAACAAATGCATGGATTTCTTTTTTCTGGATCACTCTGGGTCAAGATATTCCTGACTTTAGAGATATTATGGAGGTGGACGAAAGCTGTCCTTGTGATTTCTTTAATATGAGAATTAAAGGATAAGTCGCCATAAAAAATAACGCCCACGTTTTTTTTTTTACTGTGGTGCTGGGTGACAGAGTAATGCCATCGAGAGACACTATTTGCTCTGATAATTGTTCTCTGAGGTGTTTTGGACCAAATAAAATCACTTCAATTTTATCCTGGTTAAGAAGGAGAAAGTTACAACTCCTCCAGGATGTGATGTCTTTAAGACAAGCCTGGAGTTTTAAAAACTTATGAATTTCATCTACAATATTGAATAGAAACCGAGGATTATTTTGGATTTCCACTATTAAAAGTGAGTAATAGGAAGTTCTTGCTTTGCGAAGTGCTTTTTTAAGTTAAACTCTTTCTCCAAGCAATATGAACTTCTACCATGTTTGAAGAAAGCCACTTACTTTCCAATTTTCGCAATGCCTGTTTTAAAAGACGCAATTCAGAATTATAGCAGGGAGCACCCTTTTTATGACATATTTTGTTCTTTTTAAGCAGAGCAACAGCATCCAGAGCTGTGTGCAATGACAACATTGCACTGTTGACAAGATCATCTATTTTCTCTGTCGTTAGACATTGATAGCGTCTCTCTGTTGAGATATCATATGGATCAGAGGTAAGCAGAGATGTAACTAAATCTTTAAATCTAGCTACAGCTTTTACACCTACTATGATAGCTGTATTGGTGTTCAGCACCAGATCAGTGAGAAAGTCAGAGAATTCAGAGAGAAACTCTGAATATGGACCAGGAGGACGGTAAACTATAACCAGTAAAATGGGTTTTTCTATCTTGTTTTTGGGATTACACATTTTAAGTGAGAGGCTTTCGAATGAATTTTGGTTGTTTGATTTTTGGGGTAACTGATTGAGCTTGAGTAAAAAACTGATTCCACTCCTGTCATTCCTAAAACTCATTTTAAAACCCAGGGAGACCTGGCATTCCAGGTTGTGGCCACCAAACTCTGGAATGACCTTCACCAGTCCGTCCGGGAGCTTGACTGTGTGGACTCTTTTAAAAAGTATTTTAAGACATTTTTCAGACAACCTTTCAAGTACATGGAGTTTTAACTTTTGTTATCCTTTTTGTGATGATGCTCCAGTTGTTTAAATTCCATCTTCGTTTTGTACAGCACTTTGTGACTTTTAATCTGTGAAAAGCGCTTTATAAATACAAATGTATTTACTTATTTTCTTGGGATGTAATGTTGTGCGATTTCTGTCCAGATATGGTGATTGGTGGTAATTGAAAGTTCTATCTCTCTTTCCTGTTCTGTTGGTCCTTCTGTCCACTGACCCCAACAAGTGGACGCAGATGGCTGCCACCTCTGAACCTGGTTCTACTGGAGATTTCTTCCTGTTAAAGGGAGTTGTTTCTTCTCACTGTCGCTAAATGCTTGTTCATGTGGATCTTGTTGGGTTTTTTCTTTCTGATCATGAATTTTATAATTTGATAAGCACATTGAGATGACTGTTGTAAATTGCGATATACAAATAAAGTTGAATTTAATGACTGGTAAGTGAATAGCTTTAGTGTTTGAGAGAGACCTATATATTTTCAAGTTGTTTTTTTTTTGTTGTTTGTTTTGTTTTTTTAAATTGTTGAGATTTCTTTAATACATATCACCAGCTCTGCAGGTTGTACGGTAATTTGATCTACTGGAGTGTTTTTCTTAATTGTCTCTGTTACTTGTAAGTACTGTAGAAGTTTACTCTTATTATAATGAATGTTTGGATTAGATTGTTATATGTCCTGAGTCTGTCATATTGGAAGACGTCTTGGAGATGGGTGATAATAATTATTATTAATATTACATTAACATTTGCTGAGGTGCCATCCAGGATTGAGTTATAGTATCCTGGATCATTTAAAGAGTTATTAATACCTTTTCCTTCATGGTGGTAATTCTTCTCAAACTATATACTCTTCTATAGCAAAGCTATTCTATTACATGAACCACAGACAAATAGTTAAGTTTAAACATTTATTAATCAAACAAGTTAAATCTATTTACACAAACACTGAAAAGCGCTACACTCACAAAGCTATGTATTTATGCAGGTACATGAGAAATCTTAGTGAAAGAAAGAAAGAGAAATAAAAACAACAACATGCTGTTAGAACAACTCCAAAGCTTTTTGTCCAGACGTTGGTGGTTTCCTGTCACTGTGGGCCTCAGAGCACAGTAGTACACAGCAGAGTCACACACATGAAGATCCCGAATCCTCAGAGGAACAGAGCTGTCTTTGAGCTCAGCATCAAATCTGTCCTTCACAAACTCTGGAGAACTATCTGCTGAATAACGTGAACGTGTCAGAATAAACTTTGGATAACTGTTCACTTCTTGTTTGTACCAGAACAAAGCACGGTTTGGATCAGCGGTGGTAAAAGTACATTTAAGTGTAGCAGTTTGTCCTTGAGTCAGAATAACATCTCCTGGTGGCTGTGTGACTTTCTCCTCTCCTTTACACTCTGTGGAAGAACAGAACATCCAGAAGGAGAGACCAGTCAGCTCCAAAGGAATTTAACATTGAAATCCAAAGCGTACCATGAAGAGTTCATCAATGTATTCAAATGTTTCAGAGACAAACATGTACAGTCTGTATGTTACCGAAGCAAAAAGCAGCAAGAAGAATCCACAGCCAAAGTTCCATTTGTACAAGCAGGTTTGAATGTGTGGAAGAAAGCAGCTCCTGTTCATATTCAGTAGTAGAATAGCTCTCTTTAAAGCAGTACTTCTTATCCACACAGAGGCTGAACATAGAGGAGTGGATATAGCACAGTGCTGCCCTCTAGTGGAGCTACAGAGTGCAGTGAAGCCACCCAGCAGCCAGTCACTAGACATCCATGAGACATGAAGAACATCTGAGAACATCTACATTTTCAGTGGCCACGTTTACATTAGAGATTTAATTTCTCTTTAACCTGACCTTGTAAACAGTTCATTCCTAATGCTAATTTAATTCTGAATTAAACTTAAATCTGAATTAAATGGCTGGTTTATTCCGATTTTAATACATTCTTGTAAACACTTAACTTGGTTAAAGCCGCTTTAAGTTCATTCGGATCATTTTGCACTTGCGCGACTTGTGGCGATGACGCACTGGTGATGACATAATTCAAGATGGCGGCAGCCCAGACTATTTAATTACTATGAGCCTTAAAAGACATGAATATAATGAAAAGAGTGGATGGACAAAGGCATAAACATGCAGACTTTCACACTGACACACAGACTTATTAAACACACACTGACCTCGGTAAACACGGTAAACAGAACAGGCTTCACCGGAGGGCTGGCACTAGGACCTGGAGGAGGAGTAAATGTGTCCCTGTACTGCATTCACAGGCTGTAATATCACCAGTTTATCATTTTACCTGTTATTAGAGCTACTGTCTTTACCAGGGAGCAAATATTTATTCCTGTTACAAATACTGACAAATCACACAAACACACATGACAAGGTTGCTGCAGGTTTTTGGAGGTTCATCTGAAGTGTTGGGTGATTCTTAAATTCTGAAGCGTTACAAGGGCTTTTTACCAGTGATTAGTTCCTATCTCTGTTCTGCTTTGTGGTCCAAACTGAAACTGTGTGTTATTGTTGAGCTGCTGCTTTAAAATTACAATCAACATAAAAGTGAAAACAGTTCTCATGTGGTGTTCTGTGTTATAGCTGACAATAAAAGGTTTGTTGTGTGTTTCTCCCAATAGAATCAATCAGATCCTTCTTAACACCCAGACCTAAAGGGGAGTGGTGGCCTAGTGGTTAAGGACGCTGGGCTTGTAATAGGAGGGTTGCCGGTTCAAGCCTCACCTGTTGAGCAAGTCCCTTAACCCCGAACTGCGCCGCAAAAATGGCTGCCAACTGGCAAAAGCCCCGATTTAATTTTAAAGCGGATTTATCTAAAGCCAAATAAACTGGTTTTCCATGTAAACACGAAGCAGAACCTCAAGGCCCTGGATGTTGTGGGGCTATCCTGGATGACACAAATCTGCAGCATTGCATGGACATTGGGGGCAGAGCCCCTGGATTGGCAGACTGGGGGGGTGGTCCCTCCTTTAAAGAAGGGAGATCGGAGGGTTTGTTTGACCTATAGAAGGATCACACTCATCATCATCCCTGGTAAGGTCTATTCAGGGGTACTGGAGAGGGGGGTCCGCCGGATAGTCAAACCTCGGATCCAGGAAGAGCAATGTGATTTTCTTCCTGGTCGCGGAACTGTGGACCAGCTCTACACCCTCAGCAGGTCCTTCAGGGTGCATGGGAGTTTGCCCTACCAGTCCACATGTGTTTTGTGGACCTGGAGAAGACATCCGACCGTGTCCCTTGGGGATTCCTGTGGGTGGTCCTCCGGGAGTTTGGGGTATCGGACCTTCTGATAGGGGCTGTTTGTTCCCTGTACGACCGGAGTCAGAGCTTGATCCACATTGGTAAGTCAAACTTGTTTCCAGTGAGGGTTGGACTCCGCCATTACTGCCCTTTGTCACCGATTCTGTTCACAACTTCTATGGACAGAATTTCTCGGCGCAGCTACGGTGTTGAGGGGTTCGTGTTTCTGGGCCTCAAGATTGTATCACTGCTTTTTGCAGAGTATGAAGCGGCTGGGATGAGAATCAGTACCTCTAAATCCGAGTCCATGGTTCTCGTCCGGAATAAGGTGGAGTACCTTCTTCAGGTTGGGAATGAGATCCTGCCCCAAGTGGAGGAATTCAAGTACCTCTGGGTCTTGTTCACGATTGATGGAAGGATGGAGCGAGAGTCTGATGGGTAGATTGATGCTGCGTGATTCGTCGTGATAAAGAAAGCTGAGCTGAAAGGCAAAGCTCTCGATTTACAGGTCGATCTACGTTCCTATCCTCACCTAAGGTCAGTGGCGGATGCTTTAAGACTACAAGGGAACCTCAGCTTCCCCTAAAATCAGTGGTCAAATATGTAGTGTTGTGTGTACATTTCATTGACTAAATATATGACAGAACACATGTATGTTTAGTTCAGAATCAGCTTCTTATAACAGGAAACTGACAGTGACAGCGTGACGTTCTTCATTCATTACCGCAGCGTCACAGTGTTAATAAACAGTGGTGAAGTTCAGCTTCAATTGACTTCAATGGGAGAGGATTTAGTGGTTGAGCCACTGCAGTCAAACTAGACGCTCATTGGATAAATGCTCGGTTATGACGCACTTAGTCCCGCCCATCGGACGCCGGGATTCACAGGAGGTCTATGGAGCAGTGGGCTGGATCTGTCTGTTCCGGACGCTGGAATAATGGATGATGATTGGATGATCTGTCTCAGGCTAATTCAATTTTGATTGACAGCGAAATGAGCCAATCAGAGAGTTTGACGTTGTAAGCACACAGGCGGGTTTTTCAAATATTTCAGTCCGTTGCTCTGTGTTGACACGGAGACTTTGCTGATCCTCTCATAGCGAATCAACTTCTGACAAACCTAGTGTCTGTTTTTGGTGTTTGTGGAGATTGTTACTGCTTGTGTTGTGAGACTTTTGACCAAACACTCACACTCCAGCGCGCAGCAGCTACGCGCGTGCGTGTGTGATAATCTACAAATAGTTGTTGACAACAAAATGTTTATTCTACTAGAATTCACATTTAAATAAACAGATACATTTTCTGAAGTAGGCAGAAAATGAGCTTCCCCTGCATGAAAACCAGCAGCTGCCACTGCCTAAGGTCATGACCAAAAGAATAAGATCACAGGTCAAGCAACCGATTTGAATTTCTTCCACAGGGTGGCTGGGCTCTCCCTTAGAAATAGGGTGAGAAGCTCAATCATCCGGGAGGAGCTCAGCATAGAGCAGATGCTCCTCTGCATTGAGAAGAGCCAGATGAGGTGGCTCGGGGACCTATTTAGGATGCCCCCTCAACGCCTCCCTCGTGAGGCATTCAAAGCATGTCCCTCCAGAAGGAGACCCAGGCCACGCTGGAGAGACCAAGTCTATTGGCTAGCCTGGGAACGCATGGGATCCTGAAAAGCTGGATGAAGTGGCCGGGGAGAGGGAAGTCTGGGCCTCCCTGCTAAGGATGCTTCCCCCGCGACCCTGCAACGGATTAGCGGAAGAAAATTAATTGAAGAATGCTTTTTAAGTTGTATCTATAAAATAAAATACTGTATTATTCGGGGTAAAGAACACACCGCTGTATTGGCTGCATTCCAAGAATATTTAGATTTTTTGGGAGAAATCCACAAATTGGCCACACCTTCACATAGCACACAGCTCCACTCGATAAACTGCACGGTACATTGATTGGCACCTTCCTAAGCCAACAGAGTGTCTCTACCGTACACATAAACTAACCTCTTCACTGCCCTACGTCTGTATATCAGTCCTTTTTACAGCTTTTTATGATTGTTTCTGACTGTAATGAGGTGCTCCTGCTCTGTCTGGTCATCAGATACACCAGTACTTACCGTGCACTTTCACTGTGGCACCGGCCTTAGAGACGGGAGGGGTGATCCCTCCTGCTCCTGGACACTCTATTGTGATGATTTAGCAACTTAATATCAGTTATTATTTTCAAATATTGTAAACTGACAGAGATAATTCACATTTAAAACTTTATTATATCTTCTAAATACTCCTTTCTTGCCGTACATGCAAACACGCCCACAGTCCTCCCTCAGTCCAGAAACTTCCATTCATAACCAATATTTGTTTTATTGAAGCATTTAAGACATAAAGAAAAACAAAGATTTATAATAGATGTATTTACTGAACTTTTCATTTTTTTTAAACACTATATATTAAAATATTACACACAGTGCACCTCTATTGTTGTAAAATTGAAGAAAGTTGTATAGCTGCAGCATCTCCTCACTGTCGCCATGGCTACTACTAAAGGTAGTTGACCTGCAAGATTCAAATATACTTTTAATGTAATTTTGAAATGCATTGTGGGTAATCGCTAGATGGTGCTGCTGACTTGCTGAAAAATCCACACACAGAACACACTGCCACATTAGCCACACCATCAACTTTTGATGAAAAAAATAACGTCCTGTGTGCAGAAAAATACAGTAGTAATGCTTTCTCATGTATTTTACAGATTACAGTGAAACAGTTGATGACTGTAAGATTATTGTCTTTTTGTTCTATCTTTCCTCTGAATAAACCTAAATGTTTCCTTGGTTCTTTTAGTTTTTTATTATGTCTGTCTGTTCAACATGTCTGACGTTTGTAATGAACAACTGGTGTGAATATATTTGAACAAATGTGTGATTAATGAGTACTTTAATAGTTCATTCCTCCGTAGACTGGTGCCATCTAGTCACGTCGGCTCCAATCAGCAGCAGCTCTCCATGAGGCGTCTACGTATATGATGTCTATGAAATCACTTTGCAGCAGGTGGACATTTATACAGCTTCCAGGGCGAGCACTAGACACTGTAGTGTCAAGTTGTCCATCTTTGTTTCTAATACTGTGACAATTGTAGCATAGCTTGATGGCTACTACCCAGGAGAGTTACAATCTGATGTTCCTCTTCAAATACTGCACCTATTGCTCCAAGCTGCTCAGTCAATTCCTTCATTCATTTAAACTCTCTTTATTTTCTAGACTAAAAGGTTTCATCATAGTTTTAACAAGTTTTTAAAAGAATAAAGGCAAAAAACGTTATTTTAAATATATTTATTTAATTATACGACAATACACTTGAAACATTACGACAAAGATATAGAACAATATTACATGAATAAAGTCAATATTACATGATTGTTATAATATATCCTACAGATCTAGAAGAGTGAAACATAAGGTGTGTGTAGAGCTTAGTGAAGTTGTACTCTAGTATAGATTTCACAAACTAGAATATTCTTCATCTTGTGGCCAATCTGCACCACATTATCAGAATAAGAACCATAAAAAGAAAATGTGTCTATTACGGAGAAAGTTTATTCTTAATATTATCCTAAGATTTTATTCTTGTAATATTACAACCATATTTCATTAGTCTCACATTTTTTAAATGTTTTAATCAATGTGGCCCTAAAATAAATCAGTTCTAGAGTTTATTCATAAACAGGTCGGTATACGATAGATGAGTCAGCACAATCAGAGGTACAAAAGGAGCAGGATGAGGAAAAAAACAAGAGTCAGAACTCGTCACTATGGAAACGCTGGATCACTGGTCAAGAATGAACACAGACAATCTGGTAAACAGAAAGTGAAGGAGCTGAACTAAATAGACAGACTAACGACTGATTAGTGGCAGCTGGGAACCCAGGAGAAACTGATGGGACAGGCTGATCAGAGGGTGAAGCAGCCTGGAATGACAAAGACAATTAGAAACCAAAACAGGAAGTGTCAAAATAAAACCAGGAAAAAACAAACCGTGAATGTGGATGTGACATTAATATTTTTATTAACTAATAAAAACTAAACTATAATGTTGACATGGGATGAAATCCAATCAGAACTAGTTTCACTTTTGGATGGTATCCAGTAAGAATGTCCTGATCAGGTTTTTTTGAGTCTTTTGATTTTATGAATTGGCCGATACTGAGACTCAATCTTATACTTTTATAATACATTAAAAAAATAAAGAAGAGCAAAAAAAAAAAAAACAAACAGATCCAGGATGTTCATTATTTATTTTATTCACCTTATTTTAACATTCAACCCTAAACAGAACACTTCTGTGACGTAGCTTGATCAATCAAGCAATAAATTAAAAGGAAATTCAAGTTAGACTTTAGTGCAAGATTAAATAATATTATATAAAAATGTCTAATATAGAAATGAACAGTGTCTCATCTTAAAATACCCAACAGGCATGTTAACAAATAAGAAAATAAAAGTGCTGTAAAGTAAGGCCAGTAATGTGTTTTTAGGAACTGTACTCTTAATGTTTATTCTCCTCATTTAGTTTCACACATTAAAATGTATGTTTTTCTTGATGAAAAGTATGACAACTTTATTTATTAAATAAAGTGTGTGATGTCTGCAGATAGAGGTTGATTTAGAACAGGGGTTCATCTGATCAAAAACTGATCACGACCCACTTTATTTTCTTTTTTTTAGAATTCAACCAATTCAATTTAGATTTTCAAAAATAGCTGTTGAAAATATACACACACACACCCATATATATATATATATATATATATATAATCTTTTAAAATACACAAATTTATATATTTTTTCTTGCAACATACAATTTACAGCATTCCTGTCAAAAGAAAAGGTTATTTTAAAATAAAAGACTTTAAGTGTTTGTTAATTTTTTACCAGCTGTCCACGACCCACCCAGTACAGGTCTGCGATCCACTTTTGGGTCCTGACCCACCAGTTGAGAATCCCTGATTTATAACACAGCTGCACGTCCTGCTGTAGGCGCTTGATATAGAAATTACTGTAGTAGATGGACTTAGAATCAGAATCAGAATCAGAATCAGAATCTTTTATTGACCAGGTACAGTTTAGAACAATACGAGGAATTTGACTAGGTAGTTGCAGTGAAAGAAGACACATCAACACACCGGAGCAGCCATTTGCGGCGCCCACATATTTAGGTGAAAAGGGATCAATAACAGGAGGAGAGGAGGGTTGAGGGGAAAAAAACTGCCAGTTTGAAACTGATTTCCCTAAACAGAGAAAGCAGTGTGAAACCAGGAAAAAAACCGCCTCTGCAAACATAATGTAAGCATGACACAGTCAAACAACTCGAGACAAGGCATGTAGGAAGGGTTGGGTGGGAGGTTGGCTGGGGGAGGGGGTCAGGTGGGAAGAACAACAGGAGTCCAGCCGTTTGGGGACATGGGCGTGCTGCCAGTCGGCGCTGCAACCACGCCTCCATGCAGCTGCGGATGGGAGGTGGGGAAAGATGGCCGACGAGGCATTTGAAGTTGAAGACCTGTAGCTGCGTTACTGACAACCAGATGACGTGTGGAAAAGTTCAGCATCAACAGTTCCAGGAGGAATGTAGGGAAGGAGCGGGGGGAGGGAGTGGGGGTAAGAGCCGCCGTCTGCAGAAACTTCCTGGTGATAAGAGTTGAGACAACCTTGGCTTTAGCCTTGGCTAGCTGGGGAGCCGAAAGGGAGATAAGCAATGTGATTTGATACAGGCTATGTTAATTTCCAATAGCCTTCTGTCCTGGGTCTCTCTGCTGTAATCCAATGAGTGGCCTAGTTTCCACTTCCAAGCTTGCTTTTGATATCGATCAACACATGAGTCTGAGTGTTCAGAGCCCTGCTCCAACTTCTCCCAGTTGTTATCCATAACGCGTAGACGATCCAAAAGCAGCTACATCCTTCAGAAATCACTGGCAGCTTTTCCAAAACAGTCACCAGCGTAGTACGGACTTTTCGATAGATTAGGAAGCCACCAGCTCCGATCAGCAGCATGCCTACTATCATTATTCCAATCATGTAGATGTCCTCCACGTCTTCCACGGAAAGGATGGACAGACACACAACTCGCCACTTGTTCCAAGGGTCAAGTGTGTATCCAGCCGCAAACGTCCCGCTTGGACATGCGGGGTCACCACCCCTGGTTCTTTGCGTCGAAAAAATCTGATCGATAGCACTGAGAGACCAACTAATTAATTCCATTATTCCGGTTTTGGATGAGTTGCAGAGAGAGGCTCTTGTTAGTTTCACAAGACCTGACAAAGCAGCAGCTGGGAGAGAGATAAGACGGAAGGGAGGGAGAAACAGAGAGTGCGACTGACCTCGTCGAGAGAAGCAAGAAGAATAGGATGGTCTATTCTCACACAAACATACACACGCACACGCAAATCACACAAACATCTATGCACAGTGCGCACACACACTAGCATCAGGCTAGTTAGCAGAGAGGCTAACGATACGTTTGGTCCTTTATTCACAAACGTCTGAGAACTTGTGTCTAACTCTCCACCTCCGCTCTGCATCAACTTGTTCTGCTGACCAAACAACAGACATGGCTCCTCCTCTTTTTGTCACAACTTCTTCTGTGTCATCATGTTCTGCTAGTTTTGCAGCTTCAGAGCTTTCTTATCCATTTACAACGTAACCATGGTAACCATAGCGCTACTGTTTACCTTCGCAGTGCAACATTGAAAAGGCTCCGGTCAGAGTCGGAGCAGCGTAGCGTTCCAATCGTTGTGTAATCAATATATTGGTATGGTGGTATATTAAAAATGTATATTATAACAAAAAATATATACCGGTATTTGGTATGAACCAGTATACCGCCCGCCCCTATAATGATATTAAATATACATATATATCCGAGTCTTGATCGGGAGATAACGTCCAATTCCGATCGAATCTGAAACCACGTGATCGGGCCTGATTTCCGATCACGTGATCCACGAGGAAGTAAGACGTTTGTTACCTCTTAGCCTAGGAGCTACTGAATGACAACATGAAAGCCCCACCCTAAACCGGCCTCAAGCAGCACACCAACACACGTCTTACAAACCAGAGCTATTTATTTACCACAGGTGAAATGAGGATTTGTACAAACAGGGTTACGCAGAACCCAAACAAAGAGAACAAACGTTTTAGCTGACTCAGCTAAACTAAAGGTCCTATAATTAAACAAATACTACTGGAGTGTCTGACACGCTGTCAAACTCTCTCACTCTGTCTGAAGGAGGCGCTGTGTGCTGATTGGAGCAGGGTTAGGATGACCCGCCCATCTGAACTCTTCAGTCCTTATATAGCCGGCCTCCACTGATGCTCAGCCAATCCAGCGTTGACCCATTTACTTCCCAGACCAGCGTGTAGTCAGGGGCTCGGCTGTTAATTGAGAGACACACCCACAGCGCATCAGAACACAGAAAAATATACAAAACACAAAACAAAACACAACATACGACAGCAGTCGTAACTCCACCTTCTATGAGAATTAAACACCTTCAAAGGGTTTTAATTTAAAGAAGACAGAGAAAGAACATCAAAGTCAGATGCAGCTAACACAGGCTAACTACATAAAAGAGCTTTGGTGGAATCAAAAACAGTCTGACACACAGACAACATTTTTCATGAGACTTACTAGAGCGGTGAGAGAGGCGACAACTTCCAAAAAGTTCCTACAAAACCCTCTATAGTACCCACACATCACAATAAATCAGTGTAGCGCACGTTTTGACTGTGGAGAAGGTAAATAAACCACAGCATGACTCACCTGTTTTCAGAGGTAAGTTACTGTTTCCTTCAAAAGTCACAATTTGCAAGATTGAGTGTAAGAGATGCAGCACTTAAATGTATAAAAATCATAATCAGAATCAACTTTATTGACCAAGAGTGTATGAATACACACGAGGATTTTGTCTTGGTGACCTGTGGTCTCTCAGATAGTGTAACATTAAATAATAACAATCAACTAGAATAAAGAAAAATAAAGAAAAAAATAAGTATAAACATAAATATAAGAGTAGTTAGACTAATATGTGCAAACTAAATAAAATAAGATAATAATAATAATAATAATAATAATAATAATAATAATAATAATAATAATTAAAGCCGCGAGCGGCGTCATAGGGTCCGATGAAGCGGCCGGGGGCGGTAACCCACGGTCACGTATACCACTGTTGGGGATTTGGGAATTGGCCTGGAGTTGTAAGCGTTTTCGTATAACGGCGTAGTTATGGCGAAGAATTTTCCTGTGTCATAATAGGCCCCTCCCACTTTTCACAGCCTGCTCTATTTGCCATAGCAATGTGCTTCCATCTAATAAGATTCATCCTACAGTGTTTTGAAGTCAACACGACATATCGTCTGTCCGCTACAGCTGCTCGTGTTGGATGAAAACAGAAGCGGCGCCCTCTGAGAACACAAGGCATTATGGGTAAATTGGTTATCGTTTGTTGTTTGGGGCTGTACGGTCATCATGTCTATCAAATATGAAGCACTTTGAACTTTGCATTCTAGAGTTATAAGCTTTTTCCTATTACAGCGTGCTGATGGCGAAGGATTCTCCTGTGTCATGATAGGCCCCTCCCACTTTT
The DNA here is from genome assembly GCF_900634775.1 of Gouania willdenowi. Taxonomy (NCBI): domain Eukaryota; kingdom Metazoa; phylum Chordata; class Actinopteri; order Blenniiformes; family Gobiesocidae; genus Gouania; species Gouania willdenowi. The sequence continues at coordinate 1,018,182 of NW_021145015.1, read as the reverse complement.
CACAGCCTGCTCTTTTTGCCATAGCAATGTGCTTCCATCTAATAATATTCATCCTACAGTGTTTTGAAGTCAACACAATATATCGTCTGTCCGCTACAGCTGCTCGTGTTGGACGACCACAGAAGCGGCGCCCTCTGAGAACGCAAGGCATTGTGGGTAAATTGGTTATCGTTTGTTGTTTAGCTCTGGACAGTGATCGTTTGTATCAAATATGAAGCAGTTTGAACTTTGCACTCTAGAGTTATAAGCGTTTTCGTATATATGGCGTTGTTATGGCGAGGGATTTTCGTTTGTCATTATAAGCCCCTCCCACTGACCACAGTCTGTTGTTTCTTCAATAGGAATTTGCTCCCCTCTGTGTAGGTTCATCCTACAGTGTTTTGAAGTCAACACGACATATCGTTTGTCCGCTACAGCTGCTCGTGTTGGACGACCACAGAAGCGGCGCATTCTGAGAACGCAAGGCATTGTGGGTAAATTGGTTATCGTTTGTTGTTTGGGGCTGTACGGTCATCATGTCTATCAAATATGAAGCACTTTGAACTTTGCATTCTGGAGTTGTAAGCGTTTTCGTATAACGGCGTAGTTATGGCGATGGATTTTCCTGTGTCATGATAGGCCCCTCCCACTTTTCACAGCCTGCTCTTTTTGCCATAGCAATGTGCTTCCATCTAATAAGATTCATCCTACAGTGTTTTGAAGTCAACACGACATATTGTCTGTCCGCTACAGCTGCTCGTGTAGGACGACCACAGTGGCGGCGCCCTCTGAGAACGCAAGGCATTGTGGGTAAATTGGTTATCGTTTGTTGTTTAGCTCTGGACAGTGATCGTATGTATCAAATATGAAGCAGTTTGAACTTTGCACTCTAGAGTTATAAGCGTTTTCGTATATATGGCGTTGTTATGGCGAGGGATTTTCGTGTGTCATTATAAGCCCCTCCCACTGACCACAGTCTGTTGTTCCTTCAATAGGAATTTGCTCCCCTCTGTGTAGGTTCATCCTACAGTGTTTTGAAGTCAACACGACATATCGTTTGTCCGCTACAGCTGCTCGTGTTGGACGACCACAGAGGGCGAAGAATTTTCCAGTGATATTTTAGGCCCCTCCCACTGACCACAGTCTGTTGTTTGTTCAATAGGAATTTGCTCCCCTCTGTGTAGGTTCATCGTACAGTGTTTTGAAGTCAACACGACATATCGTCTGTCCGCTACAGCTGCTCGTGTTGGACGACCACAGAAGCGGCGCCCTCTGAGAACGCAAGGCATTGTGGGTAAATTGGTTATCGTTTGTTGTTTAGCTCTGGACAGTGATTGTATGTATCAAATATGAAGCAGTTTGAACTTTGCACTCTAGAGTTATAAGCGTTTTCGTATAATGGCGTAGTTATGGCGAGGGATTTTCGTGTGTCATTATAGGCCCCTCCCACTGGCCATGATGGGTAATTTGGTCATCGAGCGTTGTTTATGGATGGACAATCATCGTGTGTCTCAAATATGAAGCAGTTTGAACTTTGCATTGAAGCGTTATAAGCATTTTCCTATTATAGCGTGCTGATGGCGAAGGATTCTCCCGTGTCATTATAGGCCCCTCCCACTGATCACAGCCTGTTTTTTCTTCCATAGCAATTTGCTCCCCTCTGTGTAGGTTCATCCTACAGTGTTTTGAAGTCAACACGACATATCGTCTGTCCGCTACAGCTGCTCGTGTAGGACGACCACAGAAGCGACGCCCTCTGAGAACGCAAGGCATTATGGGTAAATTGGTTCTCGAGTTTTGTTTATGGCTGTACGGTCATCATGTGTATCAAATATGAAGCAGTTTGAACTTTGCATTCTAGAGTTATAAGCTTTTTCCTAGAACGGCGTGCTGTAAATGCTAACCGTGTACATGACCTTAAATGACACCGGTCGAAAACACAAGGCATGATGGGAAAAGTTTCAAAGCAGTCATGACCAAGCTTGGGCACATGTCCTTTGTGTGAAATTTGAAGCTGATCGAAGTTTGTGTGTCAGAGTTATGGAGATTTGGAATTTTTTGCGTGCTAACGAAAATTAGCATTGCATTTTTGTGGCGGCGCCACGACCAAACCGTGACAGATACGAAAATTCTTTCGATAACTTTTCATCTTCAATGGGTCCTATGTGGTGTTGCCAAGTTTTAAGCGAATCGGATGAATCCCCTCAGACTAGATAGCGCAGATGCGTTTCGAGGGCGAAACGCCATTTTTGACCTTTGACCCAAGATGGCTGACTTCCTGTTTGGTTTTGGGCGGGGTCACAATGTAACTTTTTGCTCATTCTGGGGCGGAGACTACACGTGGCGATTTTCGTACATATCGGTCAAACCTGGCGGTCGTGCGGTTCCATCGTTTTTTTGGCGGCGAAAACGCACGCTACGCGTGCGTTTTCTGTCCGTTTTTTTTCACGCCACCTAATTATCAAATTTTTCGCCAGGCCTGAGGTGCGTGCAAATTTCGGTGAGTTTTCGGGCATTTTTAGGGGGTCGAATTAGCGATCAAAGGCGGGCGGGGTATAATAATAATAAAACGATATAATAGCGAAAACAATAGGTTCCTCTGTCCCATTCTGGGACATCGGAACCTAATTAAAGCCGCGAGCGGCGTCATAGGTTCCGATGAAGCGGCCGGGGGCGGTAACCCACGGTCACGTATACCACTGTTGGGGATTTGGGAATTGGCCTGGAGTTGTAAGCGTTTTCGTACAACGGCGTAGTTATGGCGAAGAATTCTCCTGTGTCATGATAGGCCCCTCCCACTTTTCACAGCCTGCTCTATTTGCCATAGCAATGTGCTTCCATCTAATAAGATTCATCCTACAGTGTTTTCAAGTCAACACGACATGTCGTCTTGCCGCTAGAGCTGCTGGCGTAGGACGACCACAGAAGCGGCGCCCTCTGAGAACGCAAGGCATTGTGGGTAAATTGGTTATCGTTTGTTGTTTAGCTCTGGACAGTGATCGTGTGTATCAAATATGAAGCAGTTTGAACTTTGCACTCTGGAGTTGCAAGCGTTTTCGTATAACGGCGTAGTTATGGCGAGGGATTTTCGTGTGTCATTATAGGCCCCTCCCACTGGCCATGATGGGTAATTTGGTCATCGAGCATTGTTTATGGATGGACAATCATCATGTGTATCAAATATGAAGAAGTTTGAACTTTGCATTGAAGCGTTATAAGCATTTTCCTATTATAGCGTGCTGATGGCGAAGGATTCTCCCGTGTCATTATAGGCTCCTCCCACTGACCACAGCCTGTTTTTTCTTCCATAGCAATTTGCTCCCCTCTGTGTAGGTTCATCCTACAGTGTTTTGAAGTCAACACGACATATCGTCTGTCCGCTACAGCTGCTCGTGTTGAACGACCACAGAAGCGGCGCCCTCTGAGAACGCAAGGCATTGTGGGTAAATTGGTTATCGTTTGTTGTTTAGCTCTGGACAGTGATCGTGTGTATCAAATATGAAGCAGTTTGAACTTTGCACTCTAGAGTTATAAGCGTTTTCGTATAACGGCGTAGTTATGGCGAGGGATTTTCCTGTGTCATGATAGGCCCCTCCCACTTTTCACAGCCTGCTCTATTTGCCATAGCAATGTGCTTCCATCTAATAAGATTCATCCTACAGTGTTTTCAAGTCAACACGACATATCGTCTGTCCGCTACAGCTGCTCGTGTAGGACGACCACAGAAGCGGCGCCCTCTGAGAACGCAAGGCATTATGGGTAAATTGGTTATGGAGTTTTGTTTATGGCTGGACAGTCGTCGTGTGTATCAAATATGAAGCAGTTTGAATTTAGCATTCTAGAGTTATAAGCTTTTTCCTATTACAGCGTGCTGATGGCGAAGGATTCTCCTGTGTCATGATAGGCCCCTCCCACTTTTCACAGCCTGCTCTATTTGCCATAGCAATGTGCTTCCATCTAATAAGATTCATCCTACAGTGTTTTGAAGTCAACACGACATATCGTCTGTCCGCTACAGCTGCTCGTGTAGGACGACCACAGAAGCGGCGCCCTCTGTGAACGCAAGGCATTGTGGGTAAATTGGTTATCGTTTGTTGTTTAGCTCTGGACAGTGATCGTGTGTATCAAATATGAAGCAATTTGAACTTTGCACTCTCGAGTTATAAGCGTTTTCGTATAACGGCGTAGGTATGGCGAGGGATTTTCCTGTGTCACGATAGGCCCCTCCCACTTTTCACAGCCTGCTCTATTTGCCATAGCAATGTGCTTCCATCTAATAAGATTCATCCTACAGTGTTTTGAAGTCAACACGACATATCGTCTGTCCGCTACAGCTGCTCGTGTAGGACGACCACAGAAGCGGCGCCCTCTGAGAACGCAAGGCATTGTGGGTAAATTGGTCATCGTTTGTTGTTTAGCTCTGGACAGTGATCGTGTGTATCAAATATGAAGCAGTTTGAACTTTGCACTCTAGAGTTATAAGCGTTTTCGTATAATGGCGTAGTTATGGCGAGGGATTTTCGTGTGTCATTATAGGCCCCTCCCACTGGCCATGATGGGTAATTTGGTCATCGAGCGTTGTTTATGGATGGACAATCATCGTGTGTCTCAAATATGAAGCAGTTTGAACTTTGCATTGAAGCGTTATAAGCATTTTCCTATTATAGCGTGCTGATGGCGAAGGATTCTCCCGTGTCATTATAGGCCCCTCCCACTGATCACAGCCTGTTTTTTCTTCCATAGCAATTTGCTCCCCTCTGTGTAGGTTCATCCTACAGTGTTTTGAAGTCAACACGACATATCGTCTGTCCGCTACAGCTGCTCGTGTAGGACGACCACAGAAGCGACGCCCTCTGAGAACGCAAGGCATTATGGGTAAATTGGTTCTCGAGTTTTGTTTATGGCTGTACGGTCATCATGTGTATCAAATATGAAGCAGTTTGAACTTTGCATTCTAGAGTTATAAGCTTTTTCCTAGAACGGCGTGCTGTAAATGCTAACCGTGTACATGACCTTAAATGACACCGGTCGAAAACACAAGGCATGATGGGAAAAGTTTCAAAGCAGTCATGACCAAGCTTGGGCACATGTCCTTTGTGTGAAATTTGAAGCTGATCGAAGTTTGTGTGTCAGAGTTATGGAGATTTGGAATTTTTTGCGTGCTAACGAAAATTAGCATTGCATTTTTGTGGCGGCGCCACGACCAAACCGTGACAGATACGAAAATTCTTTTGATAACTTTTCATCTTCAATGGGTCCTATGTGGTGTTGCCAAGTTTTAAGCGAATCGGATGAATCCCCTCAGACTAGATAGCGCAGATGCGTTTCGAGGGCGAAACGCCATTTTTGACCTTTGACCCAAGATGGCTGACTTCCTGTTTGGTTTTGGGCGGGGTCACAATGTAACTTTTTGCTCATTCTGGGGCGGAGACTACACGTGGCGATTTTCGTACATATCGGTCAAACCTGGCGGTCGTGCGGTTCCATCGTTTTTTTGGCGGCGAAAACGCACGCTACGCGTGCGTTTTCTGTCCGTTTTTTTTCACGCCACCTAATTATCAAATTTTTCGCCAGGCCTGAGGTGCGTGCAAATTTCGGTGAGTTTTCGGGCATTTTTAGGGGGTCGAATTAGCGATCAAAGGCGGGCGGGGTATAATAATAATAAAACGATATAATAGCGAAAACAATAGGTTCCTCTGTCCCATTCTGGGACATCGGAACCTAATAATAGGAAATAAAAGCGAAAACAATAGGTTCCTCTGTCCCATTCTGGGACATCGGAACCTAATAATAGGAAATAAAAGCGAAAACAATAGGTTCCTCTGTCCCATTCTGGGACATCGGAACCTAACTATTATGCAGTTTTGTATTGTTTACTATGGAACCAGAATTTAAATGAATAGGCTTCTTCATTTGTATTATTCCTTTATTTATTTCATTCAAGATTTATTTTTAGTTAAATTGCATTGTTTGAATAGTTCATCAAGGGATTCTTTTGACAATGAAAAATAAAAGGAAAATAGTACCGTATTTTCTAGTTTTTTTTCCCCCAAAAAATAAAGGAATATTTTTCAGTCATTTAAGTACAGTCCCATTTTGTAAAATGAATCGTGAGAGAATCGTATCGTGAACCCAGTATCGTGAATCGAATCGTATCGGGAGTTGAGTGAATCGTTACATCCCTACTTCCCAGCCTTACTTGCTGCTTCCTGTCAGTCAGGAAGTTGGTGATCCACTGACACCAACTTGAGCTGGGTGAGTTTCTGGTGAAGGATGTCCGGGATGATGGTGTTGAACCCAGAGCTGAAATCCACAAACAGGATCCTAGCGTAGGTCCCTGGGGAGTCGAGGTGATGCAGGATGTAGTTCAGTCCCGTGTTGACTGCATCCTCGACAGACCTGTTTGCCCGATAGGCAAACTGCAGGGGGTCCAGGGAAAATGTTGCTACATGTTCCACCCACGTGTTTGAGTAAGCTACAACATCACCAACGTATGCTTCACAGTTGTTGACTTCGGCCAAAACTCTGTTCATTAAGCGCTGAAAAGTAGCGTGAGCATTCCTTAACCTGAATGACATCACAGTGTATTGTAGAAACCAATCAGGGGTGACAAAGACAGAGATCTCTGAAACACGGGGAGTTAATGGAACCTGCCAGTAACCTTTTAACAGGTCCAACTTTGTGACATATCTGGTAGAACCAACCTTTTTTTTTTTTTTCTTTTCAAGTGATGCGATGTGAAATTGTGGTTGTGTATATTGTGCTTATTGTTGAGTTATCAAGCCAGTTTGGTGACCAGTGTGCGGCTTAGGAATAATGGTGGTGGCTGTGAACAGAGGAAGAAGTGAGTGGAAATTCCATAAAACAGGTATTTGGGAACAACGTGTCTATGGTTGAGCCCAGTATGAGTGTTATCCCACAGCCCAAGGCCAGTGCATCCATGACAAATGTATTTCCAAGAACCGCCACTGCAAAACCCACGAGCCGCCCCCGGGCCCGAAGAAGCAGTCAGGCCAGCAGCAAGAGCGGGCAATCTAGGGGCCCCCGGCGACCACCCCACGGCCAAGCAGCCCCCCGAACGCCCCCAAGATCCCAAGCCGAGAGGCAGCCATCGCCCCCCCATACACACCCGAGAAAGCCCCAAGGAGCCAAGGACCCAGCGCACCACACCACCAATCCACTGGCCCGGCCAGCCAGCCAAGCACCCCGGGCCCCAGGAGCACCCCCCGGGACCAGGACCCCCCAAGGGCAAGCCCCCCGGGACGCACCCCCCACCCCCACCCAGGACCCAGCCACAGCCCAGCAGGACCGCACAGCCCCGGACAGCCCAAGGCCAGCAGCCCAGGGCCCGCCTCCCCCCGGACAGCGCCAGCCACGGAGCAGCGCCCCCCACCGGCCCGCGAGCAACCGGCGATCCCCACCGCGGGGACGGAGGCACCCCAATGGCACACATCAAGTGCGGAACAGCAGCCCCCAGCCAAAGATGCCCCGGACCCACCCACCAGTCCGCAGATGGCAGGACAGACCCACCAGGCGGCCGACAGCAACCTCCACCACCGGAACAGCTAGCGCCGCCCCCAGTAAACAGCATCGCCCCGAGGCGCCAAGCAACCCCGCCCCAACCCCGGCGAGGACACCAGCACACCCCCAGCACACCCACCCCCCAAACCAGCGAGGCAGGCCGCCCCGGGTCCGTACACCGCGGGGCCTGCCCCCAAGGCCACCAGGAGACGAAACAAGCACCAAGCCACACCCAAGGGGAGCAAGCGCCCCCGCGCCCCACCAGGCCGACACCGCCCGGAAAGACCCCGCAAGGAGAGACCCCAGCAAAGCCCCCCCCGAGACCCACCGCCACGCCCGACCGCACCATCCTGATGTATTTTTACTCTATGCAGTGGCCCAGCCACCAACAGAGGGGCCAGGCCCCCACCGGAGAGGCCCAAATATGTGAACCATGTGTTATGTTATGTGTGAGTGTGTGTGTTTAGTGAATGTATGGGGTGTAATTAAAAAAAGGGGGATGGAGGGGAGCGGTGCTCCCCATCCTGCCTCTGTGGATATATGTGTATGTGGTGTAATAGGCCGGAGGGTGTAAGTGAAGATACACCCTCCGGGGGGTGGCATGTTGAGGTGTGATTAAAATTGGCGGGATTAAAGGGTAACTAGAGGTGGGAGTGCCGCCCCCACGCCACTACATAGTGACACAGGTGGCGGCCCCCTCCACCCCCAGTCCCACCATCCAGCCCCCCAAGGGTTGGGTATGGGTGTGTGGTGCATTTTGTGAATGGGCCAGACCAGCTGGGAGTGAGGTGAAGTGTACATGTAGGAGGCCTGTCCGGTGTGAGCTGGGCCCGTCCGCATGGCGGGCCACGCGAGATGGTTGATGGTGCAGACGGGCAAGCGGCACTGTGGGCCCCGGAGCAGCAAAGCCGGAGACCCCCCCCACGGCACCCCCCAGACCGCGATGGTCCCGCGGAGCACGGTGGCACCCCCCACCCCCGGGCGCAGCCAGGCACCAACCCCATCCCCCGGCGCCCCAGGGGGCGACCCCCGCCGCCAAGGAGAGCGGCCGAGCAGGGGGGAGGCCCGTGCCCGCACCAGGGCCAGCACAGGCCCACCCGGCGCCACGATACGACACCCTCCACCGGAAGGCGGCCCCGGCCCCCCCGACAAAAGAGGACACCATCTACCGCCAAGCAGGGCCACCCCGCCAGCCACGGACCGGCAAGCCCGAGTACCGAAGCACCCCCAGCCCGGTACCACCATCCCACACCAACGGCGCCAGTAGAGCCCCCCCCCCACGGAGGGGACCAACCTGATCTATGCAATCCTCCATCCAGGGTAACGGGTAGGAGTCGGGCTTTGTGACGGCGTTTACTTTCCAATAGTCATTACAGGAACGAGCAGTGTTGTCAGGTTTGGGAACTAACACACATGGGGAGCTCGACGCACTTATGCTTGGGACAGCTAACCCATGCTACATTAGATAATTCACCTCACTTTAAATCAAAGCTGGTTTAGTGGGATTGACCCTATAAGCATGTTGTTTGATTAACAGATGACCCTGAACATCAATGAGACTAAAAAACTGAAGTCTGACGAAGATGATCAGAGAAAAGTGTTAAATTATCCTCAGTTTAATGATGTCAGCTCTTGTAGATTTGTTTAAATAAGATTAAAAAAAAGACTCTAAGTCACTCAACACCTCTGAGTTTTGAGTTTATAATCCACAGATCACACATCAAAAGAACTGTTTAAATATGTTTTAAATTAAATTACATTTCTTTTCAACTTTAAATTGTCTTTTTTTAGTAATTCTTCTGTGTTTTGCAGAGAATGGTTTATCTAAAGTTGATGAACAGTGTGTGAACTGTATGAAGGTGTGTGTTGGATGTGTCAGTGTGAGTGAGCAGCTGTCAGGTTGTTGTACAGGGATTGTGTGTTTGCTGTCACTGTGGGCCTCACAGCACAGTAATACACAGCAGAGTGTGACAGTGCAGCAGAGGAGATGATCATTTGGAGTTGGTTTGTCTTCACATTGATCTTCAGTCCATCAACAGCAGCTTTACCCACAAAACCTGATCCTGTGTGATAAATAAGAAATTCTGGTGCTTTTCCAGGATCTTGTTTGTACCAGAAAAAATAATCTCCAGGTGATATTTTGTTGTAATTGTAGGACAGAGTCAGTGTGTCTCCTGTTAAAGTGTTCACTTCAGTGCTGACTGCTTTGAGTTCTTCACACATGATTTCTACAGGAACAGAGAAAACTCTTTAAGTTGGTATGTTTCACTTTAAGGCCTTTGCTAACTTTGAAGCAGCAATAATGAGCAGATGTGCAGAGATGAACTGGACTTACCCGTGAATATGTGGAGAAGCAGTAGTGAGACTAAAACCATCATGTCCCAAACAAACAAGCTGAGCAGTGCTCAAACTAAACTGTTGGAAACTCTGACTTCTTTCTCATGCTGACAACCAGCTTCTGTCCTTTTGTACAGGAAGTCCCTCCTCCTCATGATGTCACTTTAACATGTGAAACCAACAGGAAAGGAAGTGGTTGGAGAATGTGTGTCAGGGATTTCAATGGGAATGGAACAATTCACTCCTTTGAGAAAAAGCCTATGAAACTATCAAACATTTGAACTGATGAATCTAACAAGAAGAAACATGGAGAAGAAACCATAAAGAATAGAAACAAAGACTTGAAAAAGAAAATTACAATAGTTTAATTGGATGAATACCTTTTGAGATATGGACAATTTAGTGAGGGGGCTATGTATTAATTTTTGAGCATCCTTATTTATGGGCGACCGTGGCTCAGGTGGTAGAGGGTCGTCTTCTGATCGAGAGGTTGGGGGTTCGATCCCAGTACCTGACTATGTGTCGAAGTGTCTTTGGGCAAGACTCTGAACCCTAAGTTGCTCCCAGTGGTCGACTAGTGCCTTGCATGGCAGTTCTGTCCCACTGGTGTGTGAATGTGAGAGTGATTGGGTGAATGAGCTGATATGTAAAGCGCTTTGAGACTGCTTCAGTGTGGTTATAAAGCGCTACATAAAATCAAGTCCATTTTACCATTATTTATTTATTTTCCATTTTCAGCTTCCAATATCTGAGAACTACATCATATATGAAACTGATATTTGTTATAGTAATACGGCTCCACCTACTCTCACATAATATTCAAAAAGCTCTGCTATACATCCTATTTGGTGGAAATGCCAAACCCTCAACCCCATGAGCCAAAATATTTCCAGAATATCAAGCATCGTCAGGTTTCCTACCAGACATATTTGGAGATAGAGGGATCCTGCAGTCCAAAATGGAGCAGAATTTCTCAGTAATTAAAGACCAAAATAGTTGTACTGGGGAGCAAAACCATAAGGCATGTAAATAAGAATCAGCTGTTCTCTGGGTGCACTGAGAAGAGATGTCTGTTGGAGAAAAACCCATTTTATGCATTTTCTGTTGGGTAATGTGAGTTCTGTGGAGAACTTTGTATTGAATAAGTTGAAGGTTTGTGTTTTTTGTCTTCTCAAAAGTATTACAACAAATTTATGTCGAGAAATTGTTGTTGTTGATTGAAAGTTCAACCTCCCATTTAGTGACTGGTTAGTGAATAGAGTTAGTGTTTGAGAGAGACCTATACATTTTTGAAAGGTTTTTTTTACATTTTTTTAATAAACATCACCAGTTCTGGAGGTTGGAAGGTAATTGGATCTACTGGAGTGTTTTTCTTAATTGTCTCTGTTACTTGTACGCACAGTAGAATATTACTTTTATTTATGTTATATGTTTGAATTAGATTGTTATATGTCCTGAGTCTGTCATCTTGGAAGAGTTCTTGGAGATGAGTAATATTAATTATTATTAATATTACATGAATATTTGCTGATGTGCCATCCAGGATTGAGTTATAGTGTCCTGGATCATTTAAAGAGTTATTAATACCTTGTCCTTCAGGGTGTGAATTCTTCTTAAACTATATATTTTTCTACAGCAAATCAGAATTCCTATATGAACCACAGACAAATAGTTAAGTTTAAACATTTATAAATCAAACAAGTTGAATGTATTTATACTTACACTAAAAAGCGCGACGCACACTAACCTATGTATAAATGCTCAATTTCATAAAAATAAAAAGAGGAATCTTAGTGGAAGTGTTACGACCCTGCTGTTGGCCCAGCTCCTGTGTGGGAGGAAAATGCAAAAAGACTGTGACAGCACTCGTCTGCGATTGGTGGCTTCCTCTTCTCGTATGCAAATCCTCCTGTGCTGCTCCTTCAACAGGATTGGTCTTCTTCTTCCTCCACCTGCACAGGGAGCTAATCAGCAATCACTCCTCATCAGTCTCCACAGCTAAAAGGATTGCTGGAACATTGGCTCGGGGGGGAGTTTGACTAGCAGGTTGTCCCACTTCGACTCTTCCTGTGATTTGCTTTTTTTGCTAGCCATTAGATTAGATTAGAAGACTGTGTTGGATTCAGTTCTGTTGTGTTTTAGAATTACTAGGTTGTTGCATTGTAGGATTCAATTAGGTTCTGTGTTGTTTGTTAGCTGTACAAGTTTGTCCTTGCTCCCTTTATTAACCTCCCTCTTTGTAGGTGACGCTTTAAGTTTGTCTTTGCTCCCTTTGTTACAACTGTATAATAAATTGTCTTGGTTTACATCGGTGTTATGTTACTACTTCGCTCCTCACTGTGACATTAAACTAAATTAAGTTTTTTTTGTCTATTGTTATTTTTAATCATTTTTATAGTTTATAGATTTATGACAGTTTCTTTCTCTCTTTTGAAGGTACATATAACAATCCAGGATGGACAAATCTTGCCAGAATTGGGACAAAGCAGGACATGCTTCAAACTGGTTCATTGTCCATTTTGCAGCTCAACTTTGTTTCAGCCAACAAAGCTGAACAAATGTAGGAAACACCTGGAGTCACACTTTAACAGAGCTGGTAATTATTAAGGTAAAGTCTGAACACATTCTCCTAGGACATGGTTTGTTTCACGTCCTTCTTGTGTTGGTCGTTCTTGTCTTCTTACCTGATAGATTTCTGTACTTTGACATCTGGGTTTTTCTCAGATCCTGACAAAAGGGTTTTAGAAAATCATACATGATCCAGCTTTTTCATTCATTTAAGTTTAAAAAATATCAGTGAAGGCCAGGACATGTTGTCACACCTTTCAGACTCTTTTTATATATCGTGGGATCAGTGCATCATATTTTTAAAAACAGCAAATCAAATGAACGAACAATGATTCAGGAAAATCTACCAGCAAAGACTGACTATAATAATTAAATTCAAGAGCTTCACAACCACTACCACTGCTTGTACTGCAGCTCAACATTAGTTAGGAAACCAGACTTTTTCAAGAGGGTCCAGCTGCAGAACCTCCACACTCAGAACCTCCACACTCAGAACCTCCACACTCAGAACCTCCACACTCAGCTCCGGAAGTGACATCAGGAAATGAAAAAACCAAACAAAATCAAACCGATAGCATAGCCATGTTGGGTAACATCAACAACATATAAATTGATCAGCATTTCGTGAATGATTTCCTCAAGAAACACAATGGTTTCATTTGTGCTGCAGTCCTATCACAACCTCTTTGTTTTAACCTTAAGATGAAGATAAATGTAGGATAAATTCAATGTTTAAAGATTCACAGCATTATTAATACCTTCAAACTTTAAGTACAACACATGAAGGTGAAATATTTCATTAAGTTTTATGATAACTGTGTCACAGTTATGTATAGTATCTATATATATGTAAATATATTATTTTTTGTGATTAAAGTAATTATTACAGTCCAGAGCTAATTGTTTTATGAAACAATATCAAAACGTTACATTAGACAATTTGTGTTAATGTTTTACGTTTTCTGTAATTTTAAAAAAAATTGCAATTTTAAGGTTTTACTAGGATGGTGTCTCATGTGCTCATAATTTATGCACAATTGCATTAACATTACACTAGAAATAATTAACCATATGCAGAATCACATGACTTGATAATCACAGCTTATAGCTCAGATCTGGTAACAGTAGACATCAAGGAACATAGTTATTGATATATATATATATCACAAATCTAATATTAATGACATCAGTAAAATATACACAAATGTACATTGTGTTACAGTTGTGAATAGGCATATTATTATTAACCTATTAAGTATACAATGCCAGATACAAATACATTTACATTAGAACCACTAAAACGAAGAGTTACGTAGGTAACTACGGTTCTATGAATCCCAGATGACCGCCAGAGGCGGTGCATAAAGCACTGGATGATCATCCTTGCGCATACGCAGGTCGAGAATTAAATGACAACAAAGTCACATGTGACCTCCCGGTGGCTCACGCGAGGCTATATAGTCATGTGACACTGGAAGCTCAGTCCCTCAAAACTTCTCGCAAGCAGGTGATTCTGAGGGACTGGACGCTTTGGCGGTCATCTGGGATTCATAGAACCGTAGTTACCTACGTAACTCTTCGTTCTATTTCATCCCTTCTGACCGCCAGAGGTGGTGCATAAAGCACTGGATGACCCATATCAACAAAGTCCCGAGTATTTCGAGAAAAAGCTGATAATAGAATCAGCCTACCTTATGACGCAGATGAATGCTGCCGAAGGACTCCCTCCAGTGGGTGAGACACCGCCACGTTCACCCTGTAGAACTTTGAGAAAGTTGATGCAGACGTTCATGAAGCTGCTTCACAAATGACGTCCAGGGGAACACCGGTCAATGCCGCCCATGAGGTGGTCATACCACGAGTCGAGTGGCACCTCACACTATCCGGTAGAGAATGCCCCCGTGAGAGATAAGCCCGTTCGATTACGTCTACAACCCAATGGGAAAGGCGTTGTTTCGACAGGGTCCGACCCAAGCGCGGACCGGCATAGCAGACAAACAAGTTCTCGGTTTTGCGTATTCCCGCTGTGGCACGTATGTATAATTCAAGAGCACGAACAGGACACAGAGACACAGAGGTTCGGGCGAAGCTGTAGACCCAAAGCGCGCCAGCTGGAGTGGGCGCACAGTGGTAGTAGTAGTAAGTACCTTGGGGAGAAAAGAGGCATTAGGCCATAGTGTCACTCCGGAGCCGTCAGCGTTCCACCTACAACATGTCTCATGAATTGACATGGCCTGCAGCTCCCCAATGCGCTTACCTGAGGCCATAGCCAATAGAAATGCTGTTTTTAACGACAGCCACTTCAAATCAACCTGGTCCAAGGGCTCGAATAGAGGGACCCGCAGGGACTTCAGGACTAGGGACAGGTCCCATGATGGAGCCACCGGTCGAGTGGAAAGACGGAGGCGACGGGTACCCTTCAAAAAAGCTGACACCGTAGTGTCTCTGCCAACCGAACGGCCCTGAAAACCATGATGCAAGCAAGAAATTGCGGCAACATACACCCTAAGGGTCGACGGTGAGTGACCCTGGTTGAAGAGGTCCTGTAAAAACTCCAATACGGACAGCAGCGGGCATTGGACAGAGTCAAGACCCCTGCTCCGACTCCACCTATCAAAGAACCTCCATCTCCTGGTATACAGCCGACGTGTGGATGGTGCCCGGGCACTGGCAATAGTACGGCCTATATCGCCACTGTCCTCAGAGAACGAGACCCCTGGCCCTGCAGCAGCCACACCCATAACCGGAGAATATCGGGATTGGGGTGCAAGCTCTTCCCCCCGTACTGGGACAGGAGGTCCCTCCGGGACGGCAGGCGCCTCGGCAAGCTGCAGCAGAGCCTGCGCAGCAGCGGAAACAGGTCCTGGCTGGCCAAAATGGGGCTATCAGTATCAATTGATGCCCCTCGTGAGAGACACGGAGTAGCGTAGGAAAGATCAGGGGAAACGGTGGAAATGTGTACAGCAGAGATCTGGGCCTATCGTGTGCCAGTGCATCCAGGCCCAGGGGAGACGTGTCGTTCGCAAGACTGAACCATTGGGGGCAATGCAAACAGGTCTACTGTTGCCTTGCCGAAGGTCTGCCAAACCCGTTCCACCACTTCCGGGTGAAGTATCCAGTCTCCCGCCTGTGGCCATTTGGTGAAGTAAATGGTAAATGGTAAATGGACTTGATTTATATAGCGCTTTATCACCACTGTAACAGTCTCAAAGCACTTTACACATCAGCTCATTCACCCATTCTCTCTCACATTCACACACCAGTGGTACAGGACTGCCATGCAAGGTGCTAGTCGACCACTGGGAGCAACTTAGGGTTCAGTGTCTTGCCCAAGGACACTTCGACACATCGTCAGGTACTGGGATCGAACCCCCAACCTCTCGATCAGAAGACGACCCACTACCACCTGAGCCACGGTCGCCCATCTGCACATCACCGTCATCGAGGATCTCTGCAAAGCTGACCGTGATCACAAGCCAGAGCTGAGGGACGGAGGGCCTATTACAGAGGTGGTGAGAGATACATTGATGGAAAACGTATTTCCTAAATATCTGAGGTTTGAGGTTCAGATGACAACAAAAACTAATTCATAAAGGTTTTATTTAGTTCCAACATTTATAAAGTTGTGGATGGTTCATCATTACAGAATTTGACGGGACGTTACATTTTACCGTAAATCGTTTATTCCATAGGTTCTATACTCTTCTCTTTTCCAGTTGTAGTTAAGTTGTTGTTTTCTGATGAATGTTCCTTTTTGTTGTATGTCACTCAATGTCAGGGGCTTAAGAGACGTTGTCAAAAGAAAAGCAAACTTTCTTTTTTGTAAGAGGAAAAAAGCTGATTTTATTTTCTTACAAGAAACTCATTCAATATCAACAGACGAGACATTTTGTAAAAACCAATGGGGTGACAAAATAATATTCAACCATGGCTCTAATAAATCTGCCAGCTTAGCATTTCTCTTTTAAATTCTCCTGGAAAAGTCAAAACTTCAAACTTTAGTAACACTGGACATTGGCTTATTACTGTGGTTAATATCAATGATCTCCATCATTTCCTGGTTAATGTCTATGGTTTCAATAACTTGCTCCAAAATGAAAAGTTAATTGGGGATCTTCAAATTAAATTTCCTTCAGCAAATATAATTATGGGGGGATTATAATATGGTTGATAACGAACGCCTCGATAGATTTCCCTCAAAAGTTCATCAAAAAAACTCTTCTAATCCTGTTATTGCTAATTTATGGAGCAATTTAAACTTAATAAATCCCTGGAGCTTCAATTTTCTAGAAAACAAACAGTATACTTGGCATAAACCCAACAGATCCATTCCATCAAGATTAGATTTCTGGTTCATTTCTTGCTCTTTGTTATCATGTGTGTCTGAATGTAGCATCTCAGCAGCTCCTCTCACAGACCATTGTGAAATTAAACTGACACTCAAACCTACAAACTTTAATCCCAGAAACAGAAACTATTGGAAATTCAATGTGAATTTATTGAATTATCAGACTTTTTGTGATAGAATTAGAACTTTTATATCAGAAGTTATGAAAAATGACTCAGTAGAATCTTACGTTTCTCGTTGGGAATTGTTGAAGTTCAAAATAAGGGAATTTTCAAAATAAGGGAATTTTCTATTACTTATGGGAAAATAAAATAAGTGAAGTCAACCTAAAGAAAGAAATTAATAATACATGTAATAAAGCGGCACCTTTGGAAGCAGACATACCAAATTTAAAAATTTTGCAAAACAAGCTTGATGAAATATATCTTCACAAAGCTCAAGGAGCCTTTATTAGATCTAGAGATAAATAGATGGAGGAAGGAGAGAAAAGTACTTCATACTTCTGTCAACTAGAGAATAAATGTATATAATCTGTACCTTTTCTCAATAAAAAAAGAACTGTTTAAATATGTTTTATTTAAAACAAAATGCAAATAATTTAAGAACAAAATTTAATTAAATTCTTTCCAACTTTAAAGTGTCTTTTTTTAGTAATTCTTCTGTGTTTTGCAGAGAATGGTTTATTAAAAGTTGATGAACAGTGTGTGAACTGTATGAAGGTGTGTGTTGGATGTGTCAGTGTGAGTGAGCAGCTGTCAGGTTGTTGTACAGGGATTGTGTGTTTGCTGTCACTGTGGGCCTCACAGCACAGTAATACACAGCAGAGTGTGACAGTGCAGCAGAGGAGATGATCATTTGGAGTTGGTTTGTCTTCACATTGATCTTCAGTCCATCAACAGCAGCTTTAATCACAACTCCTGATCCTGTGTGAGAAATAAGAAATTCTGGTGCTTTTCCAGGATCTTGTTTGTACCAGTAAAAATAATCTCCAGGTGATATTTTGTTGTAATTGTAGGACAGAGTCAGTGTGTCTCCTGTTAAAGTGTTCACTTCAGTGCTGACTGCTTTGAGTTCTTCACACATGATTTCTACAGGAACAGAGAAAACTCTTTAAGTTGGTATGTTTCACTTTAAGGCCTTTGCTAACTTTGAAGCAGCAATAATGAGCAGATGTGCAGAGATGAACTGGACTTACCCGTGAATATGTGGAGAAGCAGTAGTGAGACTAAAACCATCATGTCCCAAACAAACAAGCTGAGCAGTGCTCAAACTAAACTGTTGGAAACTCTGACTTCTTTCTCATGCTGACAACCAGCTTCTGTCCTTTTGTACAGGAAGTCCCTCCTCCTCATGATGTCACTTTAACATGTGAAACCAACAGGAAAGTGTTATGGCAATTATTACGTTAATCATCATATCATCAAATGTGTTCATGTGTACAATTTGTCATGTGTTTATACACAATCACTGCATTATATTGTTGTACTTTTGAACAGAGACGTTGGTCCTTTGCTGAGTCATGTTAGATTAGATTACCCACAGTACAGACAGATTGTGCTGTATTCACAGTGCCAGCAACAAACAGTCTCTGCTCAAGGTCTCATACCAAAAACTCTGATAAGCAGAGCTCTGTAACAGTGCCTACGTATAATAAGATGTGATTCTTGTTTTATGCCTTTCACATGGTTTAGATGGCCAAAGACAGACTCTCACTCACACACACACACACACACACACACACACACACACACACACACACACACACACACACAGTTATTTTAAACGCCGTTATTCCAAACACTGTCTACGACTGAATCACACCAGTACTGATATTTCAGCACAACATCAAGTGTGATATTGCTTAAATGTACAAAACAAGAAGGAACAAAGTGAATGTAAACCTACATTTTCTTTTAATGGATGTTATTGTTCATACATACATACATACATACATACATTTGCTCCATATCTTTTTGTCCAGACGTTGGTGGTTTCCTGTCACTGTGGGCCTCAGAGCACAGTAGTACACAGCAGAGTCACACACATGAAGATCCTGAATCTTCAGAGGAACAGAGCTGTCTTTGAGCTCAGCATCAAATCTGTCCTTCACAAACTCTGGAGAATTATCTGCTGAATAACGTGAACGTGTCAGAATAAACTTTGGGTAACTGTTCACTTCTTGTTTGTACCAGAACAAATAAGGGTCTGAACTAGTGGTGCTAAAAGTACATTTAAGTGTAGCAGTTTGTCCTTGAGTCAGAATAACATCTCCTGGTGGCTGTGTGACTTTCTCCTCTCCTTTACACTCTGTGGAAGAACAGAACATCCAGAAGGAGAGACCAGTCAGCTCCAAAGGAATTTAACATTGAAATCCAAAGCGTACCATGAAGAGTTCATCAATGTATTCAAATGTTTCAGAGACAAACATGTACAGTCTGTATGTTACCGAAGCAAAAAGCAGCGAGAAGAATCCACAGCCAAAGTTCCATTTGTACAAGCAGGTTTGAATGTGTGGAAGAAAGCAGCTCCTGTTCATATTCAGTAGTAGAATAGCTCTCTTTAAAGCAGCACTTCTTATCCACACAGAGGCTGAACATAGAGGAGTGGATATAGCACAGTGCTGCCCTCTAGTGGAGCTACAGAGTGCAGTGAAGCCACCCAGCAGCCAGTCACTAGACATCCATGAGGCATGAAGAACATCTGAGAACATCTACATCCTCTCATGGAGGACATCCCTGGATCGTTCTCAGGTTCTTTGGAAAACTTTCTGAGGGAACTCAGTGTGTGTGTGTGTGTGTGTGTGTGTGTGTGTCCTCTGGTGGTTTGAAGGAGAAGTAGAGAAAACTTTCAGCAAACTTCTCTTTGGATTCATATGAGGGAAACGTCTGATCAAAACTGATAAAAGCTATGAGCACAGGTGAAACTATCAGATTAGCATTTCTGCTTGTGTGTTAGCATTAGCATTAGCTGCTAGCACATCTGTTTAGTTTTCAGTAAGTGCTCCATGTGAAACTTCATGTTGCCCAGTCCTCTGGTCCACTCAGCTGGTCAATAACTAGTTTATCTAACATTGTGAATCCCACAAACACTTCTATTAGTCATAAAAACTACTTTTCAGCTCCTAGATCCAAAACCTACAGTTGTTCACACGTGTTTGGTTCAAATGAATGAATGAACAGTTTCAAAACACAGTCAGTAGAGGGCAGTATTACACCTTAAAGATCAGAGGGAAAACACTCAACCTGGCAACCACTCTAAATGTAGGAGCTTAAAAATGACCTCACTACAAACTTTTTACAACTTTATCAACAAAACAATGAAGAATAAATACGTAGAATAGTGATTAAACAGTGAATAAAGTAGTTTCAGCCTGAGGGAACGTACAGGATGTTTAGTTCATAGAAAGTCTGTGTTACACTGAATGTTTGATGGAGGGATTTGATCTGTTGTTCATTTCATGATTCCAGAGGAAATTTGCTGAGTAGAGATTAATTTATGATTAAATATGGTTAGGTTTGTTTTTTAAAATAATATAAAAAATACATCTTAAATGTAAGGCAAGGCAAGTGTATTTGTATAGTGCATTTCATACACAATGCAACTCAATATGCTTTACATGATCAAATAGTGAAACATCTTAAAATAAATAAGAACATTAAAATCATCAGTAAAATCATTTAAAATCATCAACAAACACATTACATTAACAACGTGACCAAAAATCTCCCTTTCAATCATACGCAGTAGAGAAAAAAATTGTCTTTAACTTTGATTTAAAAATGTTCACATGTGATGCTGACTTCAGCTCTGCTGCAGTTTGTTCCACTTCTTTGCAGCATAACAACTAAAAGCAGCATCACCATGGTTACTGTGAGCTCTGGGCTCCACTATCTGACCTGTGTCCATAGATCTCAGAGACCTGAGTGGTATTTCATAAAGTGGGTTATGTTCAAACTCTGAGTATGTTCAGGCTCAAATGAGGGAAACTCTGAGTATCTCATTCCAGATGAAAATCTCTGGTCTTTGGAGAGAGCAGACGTGTTTTCATTCGCTCCGATAACACGACCTTGGCTACAGCTGAACAGCCTGAAAAATTGGGCCCAAGACTGAATGAAAAAGGTGGAAAAACCGCAGGGAGGCCCTTCAGAACCCAATTCGGGTTTGGAAGACGTCAAGGAGATGATACGCGAGGGTCTACGAAACCTATCTGCCGAGATAAAGTCGTTGGAAAAGACGCTGGAAAACTCCCTGGAAAACATACAAAGCGAAGCAAAGGTACTGAAAGCAAAGAATGAAAGAAATGCTGAAGAGATAAAATTGTTGAACGCCAGGGTTGAACAGCTGGAACAAAAGGAAAGAGAGAAAGATGTCATCACAGGCCTAAAGATAAAACCCAGGAGTTACGCGAGTGACGAAGAAACAAAATCGATTGAACAACAGGTCATTGACTACCTGGAGTCGAAGGACATTGTCCTGAACCCTGACAACATCAACTCCTGCCATCTCCTGCCAAAGAAAAATGATAACAGAGCTGTAAAAATAACCTTCACAAATATGAAATTCAAAGGAGAACTACTGAAGCAAGGAAGAAAGCTGAAGGAAACAAAGGTTTTTATTAATGAAAACCTGACAAAAAAAATGCAAGCATCGCATGGAAGGCACGGCAAATAAAAAAAGGAGGAAAGATTTTAAAGACGTGGACAAGGAACTGCAGAATTTACATCACACCACTGGGAGAAGAGAACGGAAAACCAATCCTCATCAAAACGATGGAAGACTTGGGAAAATACGAAGGATCCACCTAAACAACAACATTACTGATGGTAATCCTGGATATGGACCCAGATCTATATAAACACTGGAAACAAAACTCACTGTGATTATTTTACGGAGACTGAATTATCAATCAATCAATCAATCTTTATTTGTATAGCGCCAAATCATAACCAATGGTATCTCAAGACACTTTACAGCAGAGCAGTCTTAAGGACGGACTCTTCATTTTATGGATACACACATATGCATATATACGTATATACACATACATATGTATCCCACACCCAACATGAATTCATCATGGCGGCAAGGAAAACCTTCTGTTAAGCAGCAGGAACCTTGTGTGGATCCCATTCCTATGATGAACAGCCATCCACGTTATGCTGTGTTGGGTGTGTGCAGAGGAAAGGGTGGAGACAGAGTTGTTGAGACTCTGTAACTCCACACTGAGGATCCCACGGACCTGCAAGACAAAAGCCAGAAGGAGTACAGGAGCAAACACACAAGGGAAGAAGCAGACATAGAGGGAGTGTTAGAGAGAGGAATGGGACCCTCTCCGGTCTCTCTCTAACCTAAATGACCTCTCTCTTAACGCCCTCTCCAACCTCTCTCCAACCGAGCATGCCAGGTTGGAAACCAAGAGTAAAAAAGGTCTGTCATTTATTCATTTCAATTGCTAGGTGGTGGGGTGATTACGGATTACATTAAATTTGAATTCAAAGTGTTTATTGTCATATGTGCAGTTAGAAACACGTTTTCCTGTACAATAAAATTACTACCTTGCTTATGAACTAAGATATAATAATGTGTTTATACAAGTTAAATCTAACAGTGGAAAATACAACACTGTAAATAGAACTAACAACAGCTGGATTAACCTTGTGTGTCCAAAAGAGACATTCCCGAGTGGTGACATTATGGATGAAAAGGGAAAAAAACTTCCAAACACCTTCGAAAGAGGAACTATTCTTGCACTGGAGGAATGCTAACAATGTCTGGCAGGGAACCAGGCCAACACAAACAACGATAGAGAGGAGGAGGAATAAAAATTAAAAAAAAAGACAACACTGACTACAGATGAGAATACACAAAAAAGGACTGTTCAGAACAACTCAAGAATGTTTGACCAGAGAGACATGTAAACCCATGTAAATTTGCGATGGTAAAACAGGGGACGGGACCCAGATAAGCAAACTGCTTTTCTCGTCTCCTTTTTCGGCATGTACAAAAAAAAAAAAAGAAAAAAAAATGTAAAAAAAAAAAAAGTGAATGTAACCATGTCGGAAATAAACTGAATAAATAAATAAATAAAAAAAAAAAATGTATGTTCTTATCTGAGTATGTTACCATGGCAACATTGTCCATGAACTAAACCTGGTCGCTGGCAGGTTTTATCAAACAAACCCTGGGTTTCTACCGGGCTCCGCCCACCTGAACACCGTTTCTGAACATTTTAATGAACCTTAACACTTTTCTCAGAAACACATTAGTAACATCACACACCACAGACGTGTTCACATCATTACTAATGTTGTGTTGCTTTACCTTTTTTTTTTTTTGTGCAAACGGTTGTTTTCTTTATAACATTGTAGATGTAGATCATGAAGTGAAAGTCACTGAGAGGTTGATCTGCATTAAAACATCTACTGACGTCTATAGTAAAGTTCACTGAATACAAACCTGTGGATAATATAAAGGAGGAGATGATAATTTGAATAAATCCACTTTTAAGGTTCAATTGTTGTTTTATATTGTTATACAGTTAAATCTGTAAATCACACATCTATGAAGTTATGATGGCGTAGTGAATTGTGACGTACGTTTGGGAATGGGGGTTCGCGTCCTGCGTCAGTGTTTTTTTATGACATTTTTTAGGACGTCGAGATGACTGGCGACAATATTACATTAAAAATATATATAATTGATTCAATATTAAGGGACAGTCACTGTCTTTATAGCCAGTGTAACAGGAGGACTCTCAATGCAGCCACATTTTATTCATATTATTCACCACTCGTCACGTCACTGAAGCAATAAAGTGATGAAGCAACCAAAAAGTGTGACTAATTACAGGTGATTTAAGCCACTATAGTCACTGAAGACTGGGTATGTTGACCCAGAGATTATGGATAAACTCAGAGTTTGTTAACCCTCCTTTATGGAATACACCTCTGGGATATCATCTCACTGATGTATTCTGGACCAAACCCATTCACACATTTATACACCAGCAGCAGAACTTTAAAGTCTATTCTGAGGCTGACTGGGAGCCAGTGTAAAGACTTTAAAACTGGAGTAATGTGTTCTGATGAAGCAGCTGTAGATGTTTGATGAAGACCATTACAATAGTCCAGTCTGCTGGAAATAAAAGCATGGACCAGTTTCTCCTGATCTTTCTGTGTCATTAAACCTTTCACTCTGGAGATGTTCTTTAGGTGGTAGAAGATGTTTTTTGTGATAGATTTGATCTGATGCTGAATGTAAGATCTGAGTCAATCAGAACACCAAGGTTTTTGACTTGGTCTTCAGCTTTTAAAGATCCAGACTCAGATACTTGCTGACAGCAGTCCTCTTTTCCTTGTTACCAAAGACAATCACCTCCATCTTGTCATGGTTTAGTTGAAGGAAGTTTTCACTGATCCAGCAGTTTACTTTTTCTAAGCAGTCACACAACACCTCAATGGGACCATAGTCATCTGGGTTCAGTGATAGATATAGTTGTGTGTCATCTGCGTAGCTCTGATAATCAACCTTACAGTTCTGTAAAATTTGTCCTAAAGGAAGCATATAAAGACTAAACAGAAGAGGTCCAAGAACAGAGCCCTGAGGAACCCCACAGGACATTGGTAATCTGTCAGATTCAAAGTTTACAATGCTTACAAAATAACTTTGCTCCTCCAAGTAGAACTTAAACCATTACATTACTTTAACATTTAATCGATCAGTTTACTTTTTCTAAGCAGTCACACATTCAGACAGAATTCTATCAATTATTGTGAGTGGACAGTAGTGAGAGGACAGTTACTGTACAGCACATTAAATACACAGTTGTCTTTATTTAAACAATGTTTATTTTTAAATACAAAAAATATGTAAGAATAAATCCATTAGACAGGCATCATATGAGACTTTTTTCTCTTCCTTTGAGAAATTAAAAAAGGGCTTTGTTCTTACACAGGATTGGTTGCCAGGTAACGCTGACTATTCCCCTAATGGAACATGTTGAATATCCACAAAAATACCCCAAAAAGCATGATTTAGATAACAACATTGATGGAACTGTTTACCTGTCATTATTCAGCATTGCTTTATAAAGTTGCTTTCTTAATCACAAAAAGGCTGTAAAATAGTCAACCTGGCAACCCTACTGGATGTCAGTGCTGGGGAATGATGTCACAGCCAATGTCCAAAGCTGTTGCAGTCTCTTCATGTGGTCTCCAGTCTATGCTGGCCTACCTAAAGTGTCCCTGAGGAAGTCCAGGGCTCCCAGTCAGAGAACATATGAAAGTGTAGCAGGTGATGAACAGCCTTCATATCCATGGAATAAACAGGAGAACATCTTTACTCTATGGAAATGATCATTTTAGAACTCCTTCAGCTGATCTATCCTCACTTTCCTGTTTCCTTGTTCACAGGAATCGCTCCAACGCACTTTAACGTGTTTTTATTCACAGGAAATAAAACATCACTGCACATTTCTGTGGAATGTTTAGCTGCAGATAAACCACCATCATAATGGACTGATGAAGATGTTTGCAAGGTAAATAAATGAACATAAGTGGAGGGAAAACTTCTTAACTGCAAATTAAAATTAAACTACATTTCTTTCCAACTTTAAATTGTCTTTTTTTAGTAATTCTTCTGTGTTTTGCAGAGAATGGTTTATTAAAAGTTGATGAACAGTGTGTGAACTGTATGAAGGTGTGTGTTGGATGTGTCAGTGTGAGTGAGCAGCTGTCAGGTTGTTGTACAGGGATTGTGTGTTTGCTGTCACTGTGGGCCTCACAGCACAGTAATACACAGCAGAGTGTGACAGTGCAGCAGAGGAGATGATCATTTGGAGTTGGTTTGTCTTCACATTGATCTTCAGTCCATCAACAGCAGCTGTAATCACATCTCCTGATGTTGAGTGAGAAATAAGAAATTCTGGTGCTTTTCCAGGATCTTGTTTATACCAGTAAAAATAATCTCCAGGTGATATTTTGTTGTAATTGTAGGACAGAGTCAGTGTGTCTCCTGTTAAAGTGTTCACTTCAGTGCTGACTGCTTTGAGTTCTTCACACATGATTTCTACAGGAACAGAGAAAACTCTTTAAGTTGGTATGTTTCACTTTAAGGCCTTTGCTAACTTTGAAGCAGCAATAATGAGCAGATGTGCAGAGATGAACTGGACTTACCCGTGAATATGTGGAGAAGCAGTAGTGAGACTAAAACCATCATGTCCCAAACAAACAAGCTGAGCAGTGCTCAAACTAAACTGTTGGAAACTCTGACTTCTTTCTCATGCTGACAACCAGCTTCTGTCCTTTTGTACAGGAAGTCCCTCCTCCTCATGATGTCACTTTAACATGTGAAACCAACAGGAAAGTGTTATGGCAATTATTACGTTAATCATCATATCATCAAATGTGTTCATGTGTACAATTTGTCATGTGTTTATACACAATCACTGCATAATATTGTTGTACTTTTGAACAGAGACGTTGGTCCTTTGCTGAGTCATGTTAGATTAGATTACCCACAGTACAGACAGATTGTGCTGTATTCACAGTGCCAGCAACAAACAGTCTCTGCTCAAGGTCTCATACCAAAAACTCTGATAAGCAGAGCTCTGTAACAGTGCCTACGTATAATAAGATGTGATTCTTGTTTTATGCCTTTCACAGGGTTTAGATGGACAAAGGCAGACTCACACACACACACACACACACACACACACACACACACACACACACAGTTATTTTAAATGTCGTTATTCCAAACACTGTCTACGACTGAATCACACCAGTACTGATATTTCAGCACAATATTGAGTGTGATATTGCTTAAATGTACAAAACAAGAAGGAACAAAGTGAATGTAAACCTACATTTTCTTTTAATGGATGTTATTGTTCATACATGCTGTATACATACATACATACATACATACATACATACAAACATACAAACATACATACAGTACATACATACATACATATGCTCCATAGCTTTTTGTCCAGACGTTGGTGGTTTCCTGTCACTGTGGGCCTCAGAGCACAGTAGTACACAGCAGAGTCAGACACATGAAGATCCTGAATCATCAGAGGAACAGAGCTGTCTTTGAGCTCAGCATCAAATCTGTCCTTCACAAACTCTGGAGAATTATCTGCTGAAGAACGTGAACGTCTCAGAATAAACTTTGGGTAACTGTTCACTTCTTGTTTGTACCAGAACAAAGCAGGGTTATAATCAGTGGTGCTAAAAGTACAATTGAGTGTAGCAGTTTGTCCTTGAGTCAGAATAACATCTTCTGGTGGCTGTGTGACTTTCTCCTCTCCTTTACACTCTGTGGAAGAACAGAACATCCAGAAGGAGAGACCAGTCAGCTCCAAAGGAATTTAACATTGAAATCCAAAGCGTACCATGAAGAGTTCATCAATGTATTCAAATGTTTCAGAGACAAACATGTACAGTCTGTATGTTACCGAAGCAAAAAGCAGCGAGAAGAATCCACAGCCAAAGTTCCATTTGTACAAGCAGGTTTGAATGTGTGGAAGAAAGCAGCTCCTGTTCATATTCAGTAGTAGAATAGCTCTCTTTAAAGCAGCACTTCTTATCCACACAGAGGCTGAACATAGAGGAGTGGATATAGCACAGTGCTGCCCTCTAGTGGAGCTACAGAGTGCAGTGAAGCCACCCAGCAGCCAGTCACTAGACATCCATGAGACATGAAGAACATCTGAGAACATCTACATCCTCAGTGGCCACGTTTACATTAGAGATTTAATTTATCTTTAACCTGACCTTGTAAACAGTTCATTCCTAATGCTAATTTAATTCTGAATTAAACTTTAATCTGAATTAAATGGCTGGTTTATTCCGATTTTAATACTTTCTTGTAAACACTTAACTTGGTTAAAGCCGCTTTAAGTTCATTCGGATCATTTTGCACTTGCGCGACTTGTGGCGATGACGCACTGGTGATGACATAATTCAAGATGGCGGCAGCCCAGACTATTTAATTACTATGAGCCTTAAAAGACATGAATATAATGAAAAGAGTGGATGGACAGAGGCATAAACATGCAGACTTTCACACTGACACACAGACTTATTAAACACACACTGACCTCGGTAAACACGGTAAACAGAACAGGCTTCACCAGAGGGCTGGCACTAGGACCTGGAGGAGGAGTAAATGTGTCCCTGTACTGCATTCACAGGCTGTAATATCACCAGTTTATCATTTTACCTGTTATTAGAGCTACTGTCTTTACCAGGGAGCAAATATTTATTCCTGTTACAAATACTGACAAATCACACAAACACACATGACAAGGTTGCTGCAGGTTTTTGGAGGTTCATCTGAAGTGTTGGGTGATTCTTAAATTCTGAAGCGTTACAAGGGCTTTTTACCAGTGATTAGTTCCTATCTCTGTTCTGCTTTGTGGTCCAAACTGAAACTGTGTGTTATTGTTGAGCTGCTGCTTTAAAATTACAATCAACATAAAAGTGAAAACAGTTCTCATGTGGTGTTCTGTGTTATAGCTGACAATAAAAGGTTTGTTGTGTGTTTCTCCCAATAGAATCAATCAGATCCTTCTTAACACCCAGACCTAAAGGGGAGTGGTGGCCTAGTGGTTAAGGACGCTGGGCTTGTAAAATAGGAGGGTTGCCGGTTCAAGCCTCACCTGTTGAGCAAGTCCCTTAACCCCGAACTGCGCCGCAAAAATGGCTGCCAACTGGCAAAAGCCCCGATTTAATTTTAAAGCGGATTTATCTAAAGCCAAATAAACTGGTTTTCCATGTAAACACGAAGCAGAACCTCAAGGCCCTGGATGTTGTGGGGCTATCCTGGATGACACAAATCTGCAGCATTGCATGGACATTGGGGGCAGAGCCCCTGGATTGGCAGACTGGGGGGGTGGTCCCTCTTTTAAAGAAGGGAGATCGGAGGGTTTGTTTGACCTATAGAAGGATCACACTCATCATCATCCCTGGTAAGGTCTATTCAGGGGTACTGGAGAGGGGGGTCCGCCGGATAGTCAAACCTCGGATCCAGGAAGAGCAATGTGATTTTCTTCCTGGTCGCGGAACTGTGGACCAGCTCTACACCCTCAGCAGGTCCTTCAGGGTGCATGGGAGTTTGCCCTACCAGTCCACATGTGTTTTGTGGACCTGGAGAAGACATCCGACCGTGTCCCTTGGGGATTCCTGTGGGTGGTCCTCCGGGAGTTTGGGGTATCGGACCTTCTGATAGGGGCTGTTTGTTCCCTGTACGACCGGAGTCAGAGCTTGATCCACATTGGTAAGTCAAACTTGTTTCCAGTGAGGGTTGGACTCCGCCATTACTGCCCTTTGTCACCGATTCTGTTCACAACTTCTATGGACAGAATTTCTCGGCGCAGCTACGGTGTTGAGGGGTTCGTGTTTCTGGGCCTCAAGATTGTATCACTGCTTTTTGCAGAGTATGAAGCGGCTGGGATGAGAATCAGTACCTCTAAATCCGAGTCCATGGTTCTCGTCCGGAATAAGGTGGAGTACCTTCTTCAGGTTGGGAATGAGATCTTGCCCCAAGTGGAGGAATTCAAGTACCTCTGGGTCTTGTTCACGATTGATGGAAGGATGGAGCGAGAGACTGATGGGTAGATTGATGCTGCGTGATTCGTCGTGATAAAGAAAGCTGAGCTGAAAGGCAAAGCTCTCGATTTACAGGTCGATCTACATTCCTATCCTCACCTAAGGTCATGACCAAAAGAAAAAGATCACAGGTCAAGCAACCGATTTGAATTTCTTCCACAGGGTGGCTGGGCTCTCCCTTAGAAATAGGGTGAGAAGCTCAATCATCCGGGAGGAGCTCAGCATAGAGCAGATGCTCCTCTGCATTGAGAAGAGCCAGATGAGGTGGCTCGGGGACCTATTTAGGATGCCCCCTCAACGCCTCCCTCGTGAGGCATTCAAAGCATGTCCCTCCAGAAGGAGACCCAGGCCACGCTGGAGAGACCAAGTCTATTGGCTGGCCTGGGAACGCATGGGATCCTGAAAAGCTGGATGAAGTGGCCGGGGAGAGGGAAGTCTGGGCCTCCCTGCTAAGGATGCTTCCCCCGCGACCCTGCAACGGATTAGCAGAAGAAAATTAATTTAAGAATGCTTTTTAAGTTGTATCTATAAAATAAAATACTGTATTATTCGGGGTAAAGAACACACCGCTGTATTGGCTGCATTCCAAGAATATTTTGATTTTTTAGGAGAAATCCACAAATTGGCCACACCTTCACATAGCACACAGCTCCACTCGATAAACTGCACGGTACATTGATTGGCACCTTCCTAAGCCAACAGAGTGTCTCTACCGTACACATAAACTAACCTCCTCACTGCCCTACGTCTGTATATCAGTCCTTTTTACAGCTTTTTATGATTGTTTCTGACTGTAATGAGGTGCTCCTGCTCTGTCTGGTCATCAGCTACACCAGTACTTACCGTGCACTTTCACTGTGGCACCGGCCTTAGAGACGGGAGGGGTGATCCCTCCTGCTCCTGGACACTCTATTGTGATGATTTAGCAACTTAATATCAGTTATTATTTTCAAATATTGTAAACTGACAGAGATAATTCACATTTAAAACTTTATTATATCTTCTAAATACTCCTTTCTTGCCGTACATGCAAACACGCCCACAGTCCTCCCTCAGTCCAGAAACTTCCATTCATAACCAATATTTGTTTTATTGAAGCATTTAAGACATAAAGAAAAACAAAGATTTATAAAGATGTATTTACTGAACTTTTCATTTTTTTTAAACACTGTATATTAAAATATTACACACAGTGCACCTCTATTGTTGTAAAATTGAAGGAAGTTGTATAGCTGCTGCATCTCCTCACTGTCGCCATGGCTACTACTAAAGGTAGTTGACCTGCAAGATTCAAATATACTTTTAATGTAATTTTGAAATGCATTGTGGGTAATCGCTAGATGGTGCTGCTGACTTGCTGAAAAATCCACACACAGAACACACTGCCACATTAGCCACACCATCAACTTTTGATGAAAAAAATAACGTCCTGTGTGCAGAAAAATACAGTAGTAATGCTTTCTCATGTATTTTACAGATTACAGTGAAACAGTTGATGACTGTAAGATTATTGTCTTTTTGTTCTATCTTTCCTCTGAATAAACCTAAATGTTTCCTTGGTTCTTTTAGTTTTTTATTATGTCTGTCTGTTCAACATGTCTGACGTTTGTAATGAACAACTGGTGTGAATATATTTGGACAAATGTGTGATTAATGAGTACTTTAATAGTTCATTCCTCCGTAGACTGGTGCCATCTAGTCACGTCGGCTCCAATCAGCAGCAGCTCTCCATGAGGCGTCTACGTATATGATGTCTATGAAATCACTTTGCAGCAGGTGGACATTTATACAGCTTCCAGGGCGAGCACTAGACACTGTAGTGTCAAGTTGTCCATCTTTGTTTCTAAGACTGTGACAATTGTAGCATAGCTTGATGGCTACTACCCAGGAGAGTTACAATCTGATGTTCCTCTTCAAATACTGCACCTATTGCTCCAAGCTGCTCAGTCAATTCCTTCATTCATTTAAACTCTCTTTATTTTCTAGACTAAAAGGTTTCATCATAGTTTTAACAAGTTTTTAAAAGAATAAAGGCAAAAAACGTTATTTTAAATATATTTATTTAATTATACGACAATACACTTGAAACATTATGACAAAGATATAAAACAATATTACATGAATAAAGTCAATATTACATGATTGTTATAATATATCCTACAGATCTAGAAGAGTGAAACATAAGGTGTGTGTAGAGCTTAGTGAAGTTGTACTCTGGTATAGATTTTACAAACTAGAATATTCTTCATCTTGTGGCCAATCTGCACCACATTATCAGAATAAGAACCTTAAAAAGAAAATGTGTCTATTATGGAGAAAGTTTATTCTTAATATTATCCTAAGATTTTATTCTTGTAATATTACAACCATATTTCATTAGTCTCACATTTTTTTAATTTTTTAATCAATGTGGCCCTAAAATAAATCAGTTCTAGAGTTTATTCATAAACAGGTCGGTATACGATAGATGAGTCAGCACAATCAGAGGTACAAAAGGAGCAGGATGAGGAAAAAAACAAGAGTCAGAACTCGTCACTATGGAAACGCTGGATTACTGGTCAAGAATGAACACAGACAATCTGGTAAACAGAAAGTGAAGGAGCTGAACTAAATAGACAGACTAACGACTAATTAGTGGCAGCTGGGAACCCAGGAGAAACTGATGGGACAGGCTGATCAGAGGGTGAAGCAGCCTGGAATGACAAAGACAATTAGAAACCAAAACAGGAAGTGTCAAAATAAAACCAGGAAAAAACAAACCGTGAATGTGGATGTGACATTAATATTTTTATTAACTAATAAAAACTAAACTATAATGTTCACATGGGATGAAAACCAATCAGAACTAGTTTCACTTTTGGATGGTATCCAGTAAGAATGTCCTGATCAGGTTTTTTTGAGTCTTTTGATTTTATGAATTGGCCGATACTGAGACTCAATCTTATACTTTTATAATACATTAAAAAAATAAAGAAAAGCAAAAAAAAAATAACAAACAGATCCAGGATGTTCATTATTTATTTTATTCACCTTATTTTAACATTCAACCCTAAACAGAACACTTCTGTGACGTAGCTTGATCAATCAAGCAATAAAAATGTCTAATATAAAAATGAATAGTGTCTCATCTTAAAATACCCAACAGGCATGTTAACAAATAAGAAAATAAAAGTGCTGTAAAGTAAGGCCAGTAATGTGTTTTTAGGAACTGTACTCTTAATGTTTATTCTCCTCATTTAGTTTCACACATTAAAATGTATGTTTTTCTTGATGAAAAGTATGACAACTTTATTTTGTTGTCATTGCAGGTGCAGAGCATGTAAAGTATCAGCTGTTTATTAAATAAAGTGTGTGATGTCTGCAGATAGAGGTTGATTTAGAACACACCTACACGTCCTGTTGTAGGCGTTTGTTATAATAAATACTACAGTAGATTAACTTAGGATGGTCTATTCTAGGGGTGTCAAACTCATTTTAGTTCAGGAGTCAAATATGGAGCAGTTTGATCTTGTAGGTCACAGATTTTATGCATGAAAATGAGTTATTTCAACATTATTGTGCACAAGTTTACACTTCTACGTATACATAAAATACAAATTATGTAAGAAATCAACAATATTCTAGCAACAAGTGATGAATATCAACAGTATCTTCACTTTAATTTTTCTAGATCTTGTGACCAATTACTATTTAATTAAGGGAAATATTATGGAATAATTGGAGGAAAAATGAAAGAACAAATTCCTTAATGTTATTATCAAAGGTCTGTCTCTTTAAAACAGTTAACAGATCAACTTCACTCTCACCTATCCCACAATAACCTCTAGAAACAGTTCCAGTCTGGTTTCCGCCCCCTCCATAGCACAGAAAATTAATCACCACCTCAATCATTATTTTCAGTTGATCTGTGTTTATTTTTTTAAACACTGAACTTTGAATGCTGGTGATCGCTGCTCTGCTTTGTTTTTTTCACCACTTATTTTTTCATGGGTCTTTTTGAGATTCTTTGACAATGTCCATCAACTGTTTCTGTTTCTCCAGCGACACGTCTTCCTGGGTCACTATTTCCTCTACAGTGTTAAGAAAATTTGAAGCAAAACATTATATAAAATTGTTTTGTCATTGTCTCATAGACATACCTAATGTACACAGACATGATCATTCACCAACCATATAGTGCTCTGGAACTTCTGCCAAATGGAGAGAGAACTTGGTGGTCATCTGTGTCTTGGTTCTGAGACCAAACATCCAGATATTCATCCCACATTTCTGGATGATTGCAGACAAGTTTGGCCAGTGTTCTGAAATTAAAAGTAATTATAAAATATTAGGAATTTATGATGGAGACAAATTATTAAATTTGAACTGTTGAATACAAAGGAACACCAGAAATCAAATCTAAACATATACATTTAAGAACTATGGCTATCAGTATAATATGATTGATTTAGCTGATGTGGTAGAGTGGGTCATCCAATAACCAAAGGGTCCTTTAGTAAAGACACTTTACCCACATTGCCTAGTATGAATGTGGTGTGTGTGGTCAGAGGGAACGATGGTTCAATATGGCAGCCTCGCTTCTGTCAGTCTGCCCCAGGGCAGCTGTGGCTACAGTAGTAGCTTACCACCACTGTGTGTGGAGTGAAAGAATAATGCACATCAATGTAAAGCCCTTTGAATGTTACAGAGACAAGAACTCACCTTTGAATAGTTCTGTTCATTCTTTCTACAAGGTGTTGGTTTGAGGATGGTAGGAGGAACATAAGCTTCTTTTTATTTTAAGAATTTCACACAATCTTGTTGATCTACAATACAATTAAAAAATACAGTAATTCAATAGCAGTACCATACATCTCATGCTGAAAACTATATGAATATTATACATGCCAGCTGTAAAACAATTATTTATTTTGTAAGTAGAAAACATTATCTTATTGAACAAATAGTTTTTAACTTTATTGTTCATCTCCTTACAGCTTCTGTCCAGGATTAGTTCTTACGTCATTGACAAATTCTGTTTCCTGGTCAGACAAAATCCTTTTTTATGCCTCAAATTGGTAAACAAAATTCAGAAAGCATGACGTAACCTCTTTGGCTGCCTTAGATGTCAATGCATAGGCCTGTGGCCATTTGGTGAAGTAATCAATCATTACGCAGATGTATTGAGTCCCATCATTGTTAACTTCCTAATCAATTACATTCTGACAAATTCAAATGGCTGGAAGACCTTATGGAGCAAAAGAGTTTCATCTAAAATAGTTTCACACCTTATATATGTAAACACATCTATAAACTATAAATCTAAACCTTGATGTGTACAATACTTTATATCTTAAAGATTTTTGGGACATTTTTATCAACAAATTACAAGTTATATGTAACAAATGGAACTTTCTGAAACATTTTTACAATTTCTTTTTTTTAATCTTTTTAGATGAACCAACCTTTATTAAAGTGTATTCAGTGGGCTTTTTCAATAATTGCCCACTGGCCTGACATGCTGTGCATTGGGAAACCTGTTGATAATATAAAAACATGGTACATGACCTTGTCATAGAATTACTACATAGGAGTCAACAGCCATCCCTGCCAGTAAAACCTTGTTGATATCACCTCTCTTGTTTTAGTTTGTCCACAGTGTGCCCCAGTGGGGCTGCCATGAAAACCTACAAAGATGGAATTAGCCTGATGGAGAAAGTGGATGCACTCAGAACCCAGATGAACAGTAACTATGCTATGCTAGCTAGCATTGCTAAAGCAGTGGAGTTAAACGTGGCAGAGATCAAAGATTGCAAGAACCAACTGCAGTCAACTGTAGGAGAAGTAACTACTCTGAAGAAAACCAACGCTGAGCTGCTGGAACGAGTCCTGGATCTGAGCGATACAAACGTTGATGGAACCTCCGTATCAGGGGGATGAAAGAAGGAGAAGGAGAGGACATTCCTGAAAAAGTTAAAGGTCTGATAACTAAAATCTCTCCCTCGTGGTCCTCAAACTTCAACTACATCGTGGATTCTGTTCACCGACTTGGCCGTTGTGATGACAACAAAACAAGGCATGTGATAATCCAGTTTACATAAAGATTTAATCAGGATGCACTGTGGAGGATGACCAAGGAATCCAGGATTTGCAAACAGCTGCACATCACCGTCGTCAAAGATCTCTACAAAGCTGACCGTGATCACAAGCCAGAGGTGAGGGACGGAGGGCCTATTACAGAGGTGGTGAGGGATACATTGATAGAAAACGTATTTCCTAAATATCTGAGGTTTGAGGTTCAGATGACAACAAAAACTAATTCATAAAGGTTTTATTTAGTTCCAACATTTATAAAGTTGTGGATGGTTCATCATTACAGAATTTGACGGGACGTTACATTTTACCGTAAATCGTTTATTCCATAGGTTCTATACTCTTCTCTTTTCCAGTTGTAGTTAAGTTGTTGTTTTCTGATGAATGTTCCTTTTTGTTGTATGTCACTTGTAACAGTCGTAATTGTGGAGTGGCCCTTTAAGACTATTTTGGTTGTCCACTAAGAATGATGTCATCAGAATGCACCCGACAGATTGGGATGCACCCTCATGGACGATGGACAGACGTTTTAGAGCATGCTCTGCTCCTGTTTTCCCCAACCTCACTGTGACGCGCGGGTTGTGTAGCTTCTGCTTATTTCATGTGTGTTAAGGCAGCGGCCGTCCAACCGGGCTTTATATGGTTGATGAGTGTCCTGTAATAAACGAACCAGCACTGTGGAAACCCCCAGTACCAGTATGTTCGTGAGTTCTTCATCACCACTTTATTTCACATAATTACTGAGCTAGTCTTAGCCTTCACGCACGACCCGTCCTCGTTACAAATGGCGCCCGAACAACTCTTCCTTGGACCTATTCTTCCTCGACCGATGACTTCAAGCTGTTAAGAACAATATTCCAGCGCGAACCCGAGGGGTGGAATCAAGCTTGGAGCTTCCGTCGTCCTGCACGTGGAGCTGCAGGATAGCTTAGCCAAGGCTGTGAATCACCGCTGGAACACGCACACCCGACCGGCCGACGACGGGAAATACCAGTACTTTCTGTTGGAGCTTTCTGCCGCGCTGAGACCGTATAGCAGCCTCATCACAGTCAGCGCATCGGATCATTGCTGTTTAACCGGGGTTTCAAGCGAACGGAGCGACAGCTCGGATTCAGCCTCTCTCTCCTCTCCACCGCAGCGCTGCTACACTCGCCTCCCCGGATCCACCGGGTCAGCTGCACCGTTCTCTCTGGTATGGCCTTGTTCACTGGAGAAGGTGCCTGATGTTAAGCCTCTTTTGTTGCATTTAAAGACAAAAATAAAGAAAAACGGAAGAAGTAAAAAAAAAAAAAAAAAAAAAAAAAAAAAAAGTTTAAAGGATTTGTGATCGAGAGTGTGACAGCCTGTCAGCTTAATTCTTCTGCACTACATTCTTATTGAGTGTGAACTGTTTAAATTCACGGTTGATTTGAAGAGTATTATCACAGTATATATATTTTTTTGCTACTTTACAAACATACTTGCTTTATAGCATATTGTGAATGCACAAATTATTTTTTTTCTTGGGTCAAAATCTGAATTTTTTTTTGAAAGTCGGGTCTGCAAAGTGACTGTTAAAGTTGCTTATTTATAGTGGTCATACATAGAATCCATAGTATTTTGTGAAGTCTGCTATATATTTACAGATTATTTGAGTTTTGATAACTGTGCATTATGGCCACTCATCCTGAGTTTAATGACTCTTATGAAGATTTTGACCTACCTGATTTAAATGCTCCTAGACAGACTCCTGCTAACCTTGACATTAAAGTGCAGTGTTTACAAGCAGAGGTTGAAATGCTTCGGCAGTGCCTGCATGACTCTCTTGACCTCCAAAAAGACGTACTGGAACGTTGGTCTAGGCAAAATAAATCAGGAAGCACAGTCCACATCGACCAACCTGCTCGACCTTGCCCAGTGGCTTCTTCAACGCCTTATGTGTCTGAGCCCTACAACAGGAGGCCAGGTCACATTGAGACCAGGACACCTTATTTCACCCAGACCCCAGCACCTGACCCCCACTCCCGGTCAGATTCAGTTGACCTGATCAACACAACCAGAGTCCTCGCAGCAGCGCTTCATCAGGCTAAAATAGAACCCCCAGTGTTCACAAATGAGGGAATGATTCATCCAGAGGAATGGTTACAGTCAGTCAATACTTACAAATCCTCCCTGGGTTTAACAGACACTCAGGTTCTCAGCGAACTGCCACGCTTCCTTAGTAAGGAGCCCAGGAAGTGGTTTAACGTACTTAAAACTCACATTACCACTTGGACAGAGTTTTGTGAGCTCTTCAGAACAGTCTTCTTGCCTGCTGACAACCAGGAGCGCATCTTGAGGGGCATCCTCGACTGCGTCCAGTGCCCTGAGGAGCCCCTACCTACATTTGTTGCCCACATGCTCAACGAATTTAAACGACTAAGAAATCCACCTTCAGAGCAAGAACAGATCGAGCTGATTTGTAAGCATGCACAAGAGAAATACAGGGTGGCTTTGTATGGTACACGCATTACATCTGTCATTGAACTGTTGCTGCGAGCACATGAACTTCACTCGGTCCTTGGTCTGAACACAACACAACAACCCCGTGTGCACCTGAAAGGTAAAACTGATGGAGGGTCCTACTGCTTCAAATGCTCCCTGCCAGGCTTTACATCTCGCACATGCCCTAACTGCTCCACAAATCCCAGGGGATCTCAACCTCCTCAGTCCACCATTGAACCTCCACAATCTCCATATCCAAATGTAAATTCTGTTCCTGACTCTTCAGGGGCAGAAGGGGGCAGATCTTGGACTGAAACACAACAAGGTAGGAGGAAGCAGGGAAACTCCCACGGGGGGAGGTCATTTCACAGAGGCAACCCTCCCCCCAGACAGTAACTTTGCCTCCCTCAGTTTCACAACCCTCCCATGAACAGCCAGCGCTTAATCATGTGGAGGATGACACCTCTCAATCTTCATGGAACACTCCATTCAAAGTTAAAGTGAACTTTAAAGGCGCAGCGTTAGAGGCTACGCTCGACACAGGTGCCTCTCTTTCAGCAGTGAGAGCAGACTTAGTCCCTGAAGTCATCCAGAATCAGTCTTTAAAGAAACCATGGACAGCCCCACCCATAAAACTAGCAAACAGCACAGCCTGTGACCCGTTAGGGATTATCTGGTTAACCATTGGATTTATGAACAAAAGAGTCTATCAGCGGTTTGTCATAATCCGTGAACTCTCTTCTCCCTTAGTTCTCGGAATGGACTTTATGATTCGTACCTCACTGACTATTCATATACCAACCAGAACTGTGCTCATTGACGACAACCCTCCATGTCTCGATGTACTTAATGACTGTGGTGTAGAGACAGCTGACTTTGAATGTGGTGCGATGACGCTTCAAGATGCTTCACAAATCACCCTTCATAGCAAAGTAGAAAGTGCCAACTTGGACAATGTGCAAAAAACAGAAATGTTGGGACTACTCGAAAGCTACGGTGATCTGTTTGATGGTCATCTTGGACGCACCTCCATGGCTGAACATGTCATCATAACTGAAAATGAAAAACCCATTAATCTCCCACCCTACCGCACTTCACCTGTAAAAAAACGCATTATTGAAGAACAAGTGCAAAATATGCTGCAGGGTGAGATCATTGAACCCGCATCAGGACCTTGGGCTGCCCCTGTGGTCATTGTTACCAACCCTCCACGTGAGCCACGGTTCTGCGTTGATTTTCGTGGCCTGAATCAGTTAACTGTGAAAGACTCTTACCCTTTACCACGCGTGGATGACTCTCTAGACTTCCTGTCCAGAGGAAAGTTTCTCACCACTTTAGACTTAGCAAGAGGATACTGGCAGGTTCCCATCGCAGAGGAATCTAAACCAAAGACAGCTTTTATCACGCATTGTGGCCTCTTTCAGTTTAAAGTTCTCCCCTTCGGGCTATGCAACGCCCCAGCAACTTTTCAGAGGCTTATGAACAATGTTCTTGCCGGTCTCATCTACAAGTCATGCGCAGTGTATTTAGATGACATTGTAGTGGTCTCGCCCACCTTTGAGCAGCATCTCGTTGACCTGAAAGAGGTCCTGGACAGACTCAAGTCAGCTGGCCTCTCCCTGAAGCTGAGTAAGTGTCAATTCTGCCTCAGTGACCTCATTTTCCTTGGCTACCGTGTCTCCCCAGCAGGCATACACCCTGACCCGGACAAAGTGAGAGCTGTGATGGACTTCCAAACACCAACCTCAGTAAAACATGTACGACAGTTCCTCGGCTTAACAGGCTACTACCGTCGCTTTGTACAGGATTATGCACGACATGCTGAGCCACTTTTTGCCCTCACAAAAAAGGATTCCCCGTTTAACTGGGACAGCAAATGTCAAGCAGCCATGGCCTTCCTTAAAAACTGCATCACCTCGGCCCCTGTCCTCAAATTCCCGGATTTTGCACGCCCTTTCTTCATTCACACCGATGCATGCAATGCTGGGCTCGGAGCAGCATTAATGCAGAGAGATGACGATGGCAGAGATGTTGCTGTTGCATATGCTAGCCGTGCCCTGCACAAGTCAGAACAACCTTATTCCACCCCAGAGAAGGAGTGCCTTGCCGTTATCTGGGCTTTGGAACATTTTAGGCCGTATGTTGAAGGTCTTCACGTAACGATCTTCACAGACCACAGCAGCCTTAGGTGGCTAATGTCGCGCCCCAACCCTTCTGGCAGGCTAGCTCGGTGGTCACTTCGCCTCCAAGACTTTGACTTTAACGTGGTTCACAAGCCTGGTGAACGCAACAAAGTGCCCGATGCCCTCTCCCGCAACCCTCTTCCAGCAGTGGACCCGCCTGTTGACCTTCTGCCCCCATATGCTGTGATTGGAAGCATGGATCTCCGCACCCTGCCCTCTGTGACATTGTCAGACCGGCCACAGATCCGCAAGCTGCAGCTTGAGGACCCGACCACTAGCATGCTACTTCGTCAGTTGGAAATTGAACAACAAAGTGCAGATGAGACCCAAAATCTCAACCAATACACTATTCAGGATGGCCTCCTCTATTTGAATGATCCCAAAACAAGGTGTGGTCTTCATCCACTAAAACAGTTGAAACTTTGTGTTCCTGCTGCCATGCGCAGTTCTCTGCTCAGGTATTATCATGATCATCCCACGGCTGGTCACTTGGGCATTGCAAAAACTTTAGCGCGCTTAAAACTCAGGTTCTTCTGGGCGAACATGTCCTCTGATGTGAAACAGTATGTGGTCTCTTGTGTTATCTGCCAAACTACCAAACCTAGCCAAAGAAAAACAGCTGGTCTTATGGTCCCCATTCAGCCACAGAGACCATGGGAATACACAGGTGTGGATTATGTAGGACCACTGCCTCGTTCATCAAGTGGAAATGCCTACATCCTCGTCTTTGTGGATTACTTTTCTAAATGGATCGAAGTGAGTGCAGTCAGAGAAGCTACAGCTCAGGTTGCAGCTAAAAAGTTCATCAGTGACATTTTTGCCCGGCATGGTTCACCCTCTTACCTCATTTCTGATAGGGGGACACCTTTTGTCAGTGAGCTGTTTGAGCATGTCGTATCAGTACTGGGAACTGAACACAGACTGACTACTGCATATCACCCCCAAACAAACGCAACAGAACGTGTTAATCGCACACTGAAAACGGCCATCAGAGCATACGTGGAGGACAAACACACATCTTGGGACAAATTTCTCCCCCAGATCTGTTTCGCTCTACGAACTGCCCCCCATGAGAGCACAGGTTTTAGCCCCTCTATGATGCTATATGGACGCGAACTCGAAACTCCACTTGACCTCGTCACTCAACCTTCCTGGGATGGAGTGGATGAGCCAGCAATCCCCTACTCTGTGAACCTGAAAGCTTCACTTCAGGAAGCTCATGATCATGCACGTGCAGTACTTTCTGCAAGTCACATTCGCCGGAAACGTTACTATGATTTGAGGCGCCGTGACACCTCTTATGAGATTGGGGATCTTGTCAGGGTAAAGTCCCACCCCAGATCGGATGCACAGGCTAGCTTCACGGCTAAATTGGCTCCTCTTTACACCGGTCCCTACCGTATCTCAAGAAGGATGTCCAATGTGAACTATGTCCTCACTAGAGTCGACTCCGGAGAGGAGGTTGGAGTTTTTCATGTAGCTAATCTGCTACCATTCTATACGTGGGACACGGCCTCAACCACCAAGCGTGCTGGACGTGTGTCACGAGTCACACAGGATCCCCCTTCGGAAGAGAGTTATGCGCTCCCCGCTCTGGAGAGTCAGGACTCATGCATTCCAGATGTTGCTGCTGAGGATGCTGCTGATATCTCCAGCACTGTGCCTACTGATAGAAATGTTTCTCACACTGACTCTGACCCTTTTGTCTCTACTGATGACCCTACACATGTGAGGGGTGACGTGGTTAAGGCCACTAACGGTCATGACGCACTCGTGGTTGACTCTTCGTCTAACCTTATGGACTTTTACGACCTCAGACCGAGACGAGCCCCTAGAGTCACCTCTGGTTGGTCAGTCAATAGGTGGACCAACCCTCATCACACAAACAGACTTAACCTGAAATGACTTTCCACTGTTTGACTTCTTTCACGGTATATGTGATGATGTGACTGTGGTTTTGGTTCCTAATGCAGCTCATGTCGCACTGTTATGGTTTGTTATGAGGTTCTTTAAACTAAAAAAGCACAAAAAGGGGATTTCTTACTATACTTGTCTTGCAGTGCTTGTTTTTGTGTTTCTTTATTTCTGCATATGATTTAGCTAAATTCACAATGTGGGACACTTTCATGTATGCCAGATGTTCCAATATTTTTCTGTAATTTACCCTGTTTGGTTAAGAGGTTTTGTGTGCTTTTACATGTATGGGAGCACTTCAATATCAGTCTGTCTCTCAGTAGTGTATGGCTGGGGACAGCCTTTTTTTCACCAGGGGGGTAATGTAACAGTCGTAATTGTGGAGTGGCCCTTTAAGACTATTTTGGTTGTCCACTAAGAATGATGTCATCAGAATGCACCCGACAGATTGGGATGCACCCTCATGGACGATGGACAGACGTTTTAGAGCATGCTCTGCTCCTGTTTTCCCCAACCTCACTGTGACGCGCGGGTTGTGTAGCTTCTGCTTATTTCATGTGTGTTAAGGCAGCAGCCGTCCAACCGGGCTTTATATGGTTGATGAGTGTCCTGTAATAAACGAACCAGCACTGTGGAAACCCCCAGTACCAGTATGTTCGTGAGTTCTTCATCACCACTTTATTTCACATAATTACTGAGCTAGTCTTAGCCTTCACGCACGACCCGTCCTCGTTACACACTCAATGTCAGGGGCTTAAGAGACGTTGTCAAAAGAAAAGCAAACTTTCTTTTTTGTAAGAGGAAAAAAGCTGATTTTATTTTCTTACAAGAAACTCATTCAATATCAACAGACGAGACATTTTGTAAAAACCAATGGGGTGACAAAATAATATTCAACCATGGCTCTAATAAATCTGCCAGCTTAGCATTTCTCTTTTAAATTCTC
This sequence comes from Gouania willdenowi, assembly GCF_900634775.1. Taxonomy (NCBI): domain Eukaryota; kingdom Metazoa; phylum Chordata; class Actinopteri; order Blenniiformes; family Gobiesocidae; genus Gouania; species Gouania willdenowi. Next base: position 975,234 of record NW_021145015.1, on the reverse strand, counting down.
CTGGAAAAGTCATAACTTCAAACTTTAGTAACACTGGACATTGGCTTATTACTGTGGTTAATATCAATGATCTCCATCATTTCCTGGTTAATGTCTATGGTTTCAATAACTTGCTCCAAAATGAAAAGTTAAATGGGGATCTTCAAATTAAATTTCCTTCAGCAAATATAATTATGGGGGGATTATAATATGGTTGATAACGAATGCCTCGATAGATTTCCCTCAAAAGTTCATCAAAAAAACTCTTCTAATCCTGTTATTGCTAATTTATGGAGCAATTTAAACTTAATAAATCCCTGGAGCTTCAATTTTCTAGAAAACAAACAGTAAACTTGGCATAAACCCAACAGATCCATTCCATCAAGATTAGATTTCTGGTTCATTTCTTGCTCTTTGTTATCATGTGTGTCTGAATGTAGCATCTCAGCAGCTCCTCTCACAGACCATTGTGAAATTAAACTGACACTCAAACCTACAAACTTTAATCCCAGAAACAGAAACTATTGGAAATTCAATGTGAATTTATTGAATTATCAGATTTTTTGTGATAGAATTAGAACTTTAATATCAGAAGTTATGAAAAATGACTCAGTAGAATCTTACGTTTCTCGTTGGGAATTGTTGAAGTTCAAAATAAGGGAATTTTCTATTACTTATGGGAAAATAAAATAAGTGAAGTCAACCTAATGAAAGAAATTAATAATACATGTAATAAAGCGGCACAGTGTGTGAACTGTATGAAGGTGTGTGTTGGATGTGTCAGTGTGAGTGAGCAGCTGTCAGGTTGTTGTACAGGGATTGTGTGTTTGCTGTCACTGTGGGCCTCACAGCACAGTAATACACAGCAGAGTGTGACAGTGCAGCAGAGGAGATGATCATTTGGAGTTGGTTTGTCTTCACATTGATCTTCAGTCCATCAACAGCAGCTTTACCCACATCTCCTGATCCTATGTGATAAATAAGAAATTCTGGTGCTTTTCCAGGATCTTGTTTGTACCAGAAAAAAATAATCTCCAGGTGATATTTTGTTGTAATTGTAGGACAGAGTCAGTGTGTCTCCTGTTAAAGTGTTCACTTCAGTGCTGACTGCTTTGAGTTCTTCACACATGATTTCTACAGGAACAGAGAAAACTCTTTAAGTTGGTATGTTTCACTTTAAGGCCTTTGCTAACTTTGAAGCAGCAATAATGAGCAGATGTGCAGAGATGAACTGGACTTACCCGTGAATATGTGGAGAAGCAGTAGTGAGACTAAAACCATCATGTCCCAAACAAACAAGCTGAGCAGTGCTCAAACTAAACTGTTGGAAACTCTGACTTCTTTCTCATGCTGACAACCAGCTTCTGTCCTTTTGTACAGGAAGTCCCTCCTCCTCATGATGTCACTTTAACATGTGAAACCAATAGGAAAGTGTTATGGCAATTATTACGTTAATCATCATATCATCAAATGTGTTCATGTGTACAATTTGTCATGTGTTTATACACAATCACTGCATTATATCGTTGTACTTTTGAATAGAGACACAGCTATTTTGCTGAGTCATGTTAGATTAGATTACCCACAGTACAGACAGATTGTGCTGTATTCACAGTGCCAGCAACAAACAGTCTCTGCTCAAGGTCTCATACCAAAAACTCTGATAAGCAGAGCTCTGTAACAGTGCCTACGTATAATAAGATGTGATTCTTGTTTTATGCCTTTCACAGGGTTTAGATGGACAAAGGCAGACTCACACACACACATACACACACACACTGTTATTTTAAACGCCGTTATTCCAAACACTGTCTACGACTGAATCACACCAGTACTGATATTTCAGCACAACATTAAGCGTGATATAAACCTACATTTTCTTTTAATGGATGTTATTGTTCATACATGCTGTATGCATACATACATACATACATACATACATACATACATACATACATACATTTGCTCCATAGCTTTTTGTCCAGACGTTGGTGGTTTCCTGTCACTGTGGGCCTCAGAGCACAGTAGTACACAGCAGAGTCACACACATGAAGATCCTGAATCATCAGAGGAACAGAGCTGTCTTTGAGCTCAGCATCAAATCTGTCCTTCACAAACTCTGGAGAATTATCTGCTGAATAACGTGAACGTCTCAGAATAAACTTTGGGTAACTGTTCACTTCTTGTTTGTACCAGAACAAATAAGGGTCTGAATCAATGGTGGTAAAAGTACAATTAAGTGTAGCAGTTTGTCCTTGAGTCAGAATAACATCTCCTGGTGGCTGTGTGACTTTCTCCTCTCCTTTACACTCTGTGGAAGAACAGAACATCCAGAAGGAGAGACCAGTCAGCTCCAAAGGAATTTAACATTGAAATCCAAAGCGTACCATGAAGAGTTCATCAATGTATTCAAATGTTTCAGAGACAAACATGTACAGTCTGTATGTTACCGAAGCAAAAAGCAGCGAGAAGAATCCACAGCCAAAGTTCCATTTGTACAAGCAGGTTTGAATGTGTGGAAGAAAGCAGCTCCTGTTCATATTCAGTAGTAGAATAGCTCTCTTTAAAGCAGCACTTCTTATCCACACAGAGGCTGAACATAGAGGAGTGGATATAGCACAGTGCTGCCCTCTAGTGGAGCTACAGAGTGCAGTGAAGCCACCCAGCAGCCAGTCACTAGACATCCATGAGACATGAAGAACATCTGAGAACATCTACATACTCTAATGGAGGAAATCCCTGGATTGTTCTCAGGTTCTTTGGAAAACTTTCTGAGGTGTGTGTGTGTGTGTGTGTGTGTGTGTGTGCGTGCGTGCGTGCGTGTGCGTGTGCGTGTGCGTGTGTGTGTGTGTGTGTGTGGACTGCAGCCCTTAAACTAAACAGAATTGAAATTAAATGTGTTAGAGCCAACGTCGACTAAAGCATGACATTTAATATTTAATAAATAAAAGTCACTGTGACGTTAAACTAAAAAAAGTTTTTTTGTCTATTGTTATTTTTAGTCATTTTTATAGTTTGTAGATTTATGACAGTTTCTTTCTCTCTTTTGAAGGTACATATAACAATCCAGGATGGACAAATCTTGCCAGAATTGGGACAAAGCAGGACATGCTTCAAACTGGTTCATTGTCCATTTTGCAGCTCAACTTTGTTTCAGCCAACAAAGCTGAACAAATGTAGGAAACACCTGGAGTCACACTTTAACAGAGCTGGTAATTATTAAGGTAAAGTCTGAACACATTCTCCTAGGACATGGTTTGTTTCACGTCCTTCTTGTGTTGGTCGTTCTTGTCTTCTTACCTGATAGATTTCTGTACTTTGACATCTGGGTTTTTCTCAGATCCTGACAAAAGGGTTTTAGAAAATCATACATGATCCAGCTTTTTCATTCATTTAAGTTTAAAAAATACTAGTGAAGGCCAGGACATGTTGTCACACCTTTCAGACTCTTTTTATATATCGTGGGATCAGTGCATCGTATTTTTAAAAACAGCAAATCAAATGAACGAACAATGATTCAGGAAAATCTACCAGCAAAGACTGACTATAATAATTAAATTCAAGAGCTTCACAACCACTACCACTGCTTGTACTGCAGCTCAACATTAGTTAGGAAACCAGACTTTTTCAAGAGGGTCCAGCTGCAGAACCTCCACACTCAGCTCCTCCACACTCAGAACCTCCACACTCAGCTCCTCCACACTCAGAACCTCCACACTCAGAACCTCCACACTCAGAACCTCCACACTCAGAACCTCCACACTCAGAACCTCCACACTCAGAACCTCCACACTCAGCTCCAGAAGTGACATCAGGAAATGAAAAAAACCAAACAAAATCAAACCGATAGCATAGCCATGTTGGGTAACATCAACAACATATAAATTGATCAGCATTTCGTGAATGATTTCCTCAAGAAACACAATGGTTTCATTTGTGCTGCAGTCCTATCACAACCTCTTTGTTTAAACCTTAAGATGAAGATAAATGTAGGATAAATTCAATGTTTAAAGATTCACAGCATTATTAATACCTTCAAACTTTAAGTACAACACATGAAGGTAAAATATTTCATTAAGTTTTATGATAACTGTGTCACAGTTATGTATAGTATCTATATATATATAAATATATTATTTTTTGTGATTAAAGTAATTATTACAGTCCAGAGCTAATTGTTTTATGAAACAATATCAAAACGTTACATTAGACAATTTGTGTTAATGTTTTACGTTTTCTGTAATTTTAAAAAAAATTGCAATTTTAAGGTTTTACTAGGATGGTGTCTCATGTGCTCATAATTTATGCACAATTGCATTAACATTACACTACAAATAATTAACCATATGCAGAATCACATGACTTGATAATCACAGCTTATAGCTCAGATCTGGTAACAGTAGACATCAAGGAACATAATTATTGATATATATATATCACAAATCTATTAATGACATCAGTAAAATATACACAAATGTACATTGTGTTACAGTTGTGAATAGGCATATTGTTATTAACCTATTAAGTATACAATGCCAGATACAAATACATTTACATTAGAACCACTAAAACGAAGAGTTACGTAGGTAACTACGGTTCTATGAATCCCGGATGACCGCCAGAGGCGGTGCATAAAGCACTGAATGATCATCCTTGCGCATACGCAGGTCAAGAATTAAATGACAACAAAGTCACATGTGACCTCCCGGTGGCTCACGCGAGGCTATATAGTCATGTGACACCGGAAGCTCAGTCCCTCAAAACTTCTCGCAAGCAGGTGATTCCGAGGGACTGGACGCTCTGGCGGTCATCCGGGATTCATAGAACCGTAGTTACCTACGTAACTCTTCGTTCTATTTCATCCCTTCTGACCGCCAGAGGCGGTGCATAAAGCACTGGATGACACATATCAACAAAGTCCCGAGGATTTCGAGAAAAAGCTGATAATAGAATCAGCCTACCTTATGACGCAGATGAATGCTGCCGAAGGACTCCCTCCAGTGGGTGAGACACCGCCACGTTCACCCTGTAGAACTTTGAGAAAGTTGATGCAGACGTCCATGAAGCTGCTACACAAATGACGTCCAGGGGAACACCGGTCAATGCCGCCCATGAGGTGGTCAAACCACGAGTCGAGTGGCACCTCACACTATCCGGTAGAGAATGCCCCCGTGAGAGATAAGCCCGTTCGATTACGTCTACAACCCAATGGGAAAGGCGTTGTTTCGACAGGGTCCGACCCAAGCGCGGACCGGCATAGCAGACAAACAAGTTCTCGGTTTTGCGTATTTCCGCTGTGGCACGTATGTATAATTCAAGAGCACAAACAGGACACAGAGACACAGAGGTTCGGGCGAAGCTGTAGACCCAAAGCGCGCCAGCTGGAGTGGGCGCACAGTGGTAGTAGTAGTAAGTACCTTGGGGAGAAAAGAGGCATTAGGCCATAGTGTCACTCCGGAGCCGTCAGCGTTCCACCTACAACATGTCTCATGAATTGACATGGCCTGCAGCTCCCCAACGCGCTTACCTGAGGCCATAGCCAATAGAAATGCTGTTTTTAACGACAGCCACTTCAAATCAACCTGGTCCAAGGGCTCGAATGGAGGGACCCGCAGGGACTTCAGGACTAGGGACAGGTCCCATGATGGAGCCACCGGTCGAGTGGAAGGACGGAGGCGACGGGTACCCTTCAAAAAAGCTGACACCGTAGTGTCTCTGCCAACCGAACGGCCCTGAAAACCATGATGCAAGCAAGAAATTGCGGCAACATACACCCTAAGGGTCGACGGTGAGCGACCCTGGTTGAAGAGGTCCTATAAAAACTCCAATACGGACAGCAGCGGGCATTGGACAGAGTCAAGACCCCTGCTCCGACACCACCTATCAAAGAACCTCCATCTGCTGGTATACAGCTAACGTGTGGATGGTGCCCGGGCACTGGCAATAGTACGGCCTATATCGCCACTGTACTCAGAGAACGAGACCCCTGGCCCTGCAGCAGCCACACCCATAACCGGAGATGATCGGGATTGGGGTGCAAGCTCTTTCCCCTTGTACTGGGACAGGAGGTCCCTCCGGGACGGCAGGCGCCTCGGCAAGCTGCAGCAGAGCCTACGCAGCAGCGGAAACCAGGTCCTGGCTAGCCAAAATGGGGCTATCAGGATCAATTGATGCCGCTCGTGAGAGACATGGAGTAGCGTAGGAAAGATCAGGGGAAACGGTGGAAATGCGTACAGCAGAGTTCTGGGCCTATCGTGTGCCAGTGCATCCAGGCCCAGGGGAGACGTGTCGTTCGCAAGACTGAACCATTGGGGGCAATGCGTGGATTCTTTGGATGCAAACAGGTCTACTGTTGCCTTGCCGAAGGTCTGCCAAACCCGTTCCACCACTTCCGGGTGAAGTCTCCAGTCTCCCGACAGTGGTGACTGCCTGGACAGGAAATCTGCCGACATGTTCTGTACCCCCGGAATGTGCATGGCCCTCAGGCTGGCAAGACGTGGCGCCGCCCACGTCAGAATCTGAGTGGCTAACTTCACCAAACCCTAAGACCGAGTGCCCCCTTGGTGGTTGATATAAAAAACCACACTTGTATTGTCTGACTTGACCAGCACATGTCTTTCTCATAAATGTGGGAGAAAATGCCGCAGTGCTAATCCCACAGCCATCATCTCTAGAGCATTGATGTGTTGCGTTTGTTGCCATGGCGACCACGTCCCCTGTACCATCCGCCCCTGCCATGTTGCTGCCATGTTCCATATGGACGACCTCCCATCGAGCTGGGAGGGAACCCAGTGGAACTCCCTGTGTAATGTAGCGACTCTTTCGCCACTGAGAGAGAGACACCAGGCATTGAGAAGACACGCGCAGGCGCCTGCGCCTGTGATCGTGTCGCTCGGGATTCAGGTGCAGGCTGTTCAGCCACATCTGTAACGGACGCAGAGACAGAAGGCCCAGAGGAACTACTGTTGACGCCGCCACCAATTTTCCCAAAAGGCGTAGGTAGAGGACATAGGGAGGGGTTCCCCCGTGCTGGAACTGCAGGAGCATGCCCAGAATATCCTGGACTCGCTGAGGCGAGGGGTATGCGTTCATGGTTTGGGAATCCAAAACCATCCCAAGTAAGATGGTCACCTGTGTAGGGACCAAGTTGCTCTTCTCCATGTTGACACGCAAGCCGAGAGAGGCTGCATGGTCGAGCACAACTTGTGTGTCCCGAATGGCTTCCTCGCGAGACGGGGCGTATATCAGCCAATCGTCCAGATAGGGCAACATTTTGAGCCCCCGAACTTGCAGGGGGGACAGAGCTGCAGCAATGCATCTGGAGAACACCTGAGAAGATAGGGAGAGTTCGAAGGGAAGGACCCGGAACTGATAATGCCTCCCTTGAAAAGCAAACCGAAGGAACCGACAATGTTGAGGTGCAATTGGAACATGAAAATAAGCGTCCTTCAAATCGATCGTCGTGAACCAGTCCCCTGGTGATATTGCCTGGAGGACCTGCGGGACACGCAGCATTCTGAACTGAAGAACTTTTAAAAACGCGTTCAGACCTCGAAGGTCCAGAACTGGGCGTAAGTCGCCCGTTTTTTTCGGGACGAGGAAATATCTCGAGTAAAAACCCCCTGGATCCAGCAGGGGGTCCACTGGCACAATAGCACCCTTGGCCATTAAGGTGCCTATCTCTGCTGACAGTGAATGTGCTCTGACTGGGTGGTGAATGATGGTAAGTCTGACCCGGCCATGAACGGGAGGTTGGCGGCGGAACTGAATGCGGTACCCCTTGGATAGTGTGGCATGTACCCAAACGTCTGGGGTGTGGGCAGCCCAGAACTTGAGTTGACTCGGGGTAAAACATCCAACCGCCGGCCGACGTGCCTCAACTGCGTGCCCCCCGTCCTCTGGAGGACATGGGGGGTCGCTGGTAAAACTTCCCAGAACGCAAAGGGCGTGGGGGCAGAGCTGAACCCTGTGACCTCCTCTCTGCGGCTGGTCTGTGATCCTGTCGACGAGACTCAGGCAACGGATTCGATGGAGCAGAGGAGTACCTCCGTGAAGAAGAAGAGATAGCTGCCGAACTCCCATAAGGAGGGGGGCGCCTCTGAAGCCCCACTAATTGTTGCCTTGTGCGATTTGCCTGGGCGGTTCGCTCTAGGGCCTCCAAAGCAGCGGACCCAAACAGCTCCCCAGGAACTACCGGCACACTCTGAAATGTTCGTCAACTCAACTCTGAAAGCAGGGACTGCGCCAGCCAAACTTGGCGTTGAGTCTGCACAAGGGTAGACATTAAACGCCCCACTTCCCTTGACATTAGGGCAAACGCCTGTAGAGACGCATCCATCAAGCCCTGTGTGGGCTGGTCGACAGCACCACCCTCCAGTGATGCTGCCAGACCCAACATGAGGTGAGAGAGAGAGTTCCCAATACGCCCCGTGCGTGCACCCATGTCGTACGCCATACACAACAGGTCATCTGTGATCCGGCACTGTGGCCTTGGGCACCTCGCATTTGGTCGCAGGGTCTCCTTTGGATGTACAATAAGGGATGCAATAGCTGGTTCGACTACCGGCATCTGTCCCAGGACAAACTTATTGGCATCTTGCATTGCTGGTAACGCTCGCCCATCCCTTGTACTCCGTGAAAACGCCTTAGTATCTGTCCAACACGCGTGTAGCTCCTTCACATATTCCTCTGAAGGAGGAACAGCAAAAGACATGGCGGTCAGTTGGCGCCGAAAGAACGCGCTGGACTGGGCCTGTTGTGCATGTGGCACATCCAACCCTAAACGAGTGAGAGCGGTCTTAATGGGTACAGCCACCGAGTCGTCTCCCGTGCCAGGAGAACTAGTAGAATTATAAGAACCGGCCTCTGAGGCTCGAGAGCTCAGCACATCGTGCTCCTCCCGAAACTGGGTATCAGACGCGGCCACGGACATCACATCCTCCTGAGAGGCCACTTCGTGTCCCTGTGGAACCACCACATTTCGTCCCACGTTGGGTTGAAGTTTTGGAGCAGAGCCTTCATTTGAGCCAGCTCCAATGTGAGGTTGTCCACCTTATTGGACAACCTGCCGTCCGAGTGCTCCTTCCTCTGCTTCTTCCTCGGACGAGACTGGGTCTCTGAGGGAGTGCGCTTGTGTGTTGTTGGCTGTCCCTCAGGTACCCCAGTAGCTGTGGTGCCCCACTCAGGCAGGTCCTCAAATGCCGCCAGGCGATCAACCTTCACAGAATGTGGCATCACCATGCAATTAGGGCAGGTAGTGCTGGTGAGGGCATCCAGCAGATGGTCCACACCAATGCAGGAGGGGCACAAATCATGGCCATCTTCCGGTTAGAGCGAGGCCAAGCAGAGTCTGCAGCACAGCTGTTCCAACATTGTACCGTACAGACAATAGGGCGAGCGAGACTCAGGTCGAGCAGAAAACGCCACGAGTAACTCTAGAATGTTTGAGCACAGGGCCACAACCCGGGTCGAGCAGAAAACGCCACTTGCGAGTTGTGACAGACTCACAGATAACAGCCGATATAAATGTCAACGAATCAAGGAAGACAGCGTTGAATCTGTAAAAAAGAAACTGTAGGAGGATGAGTTATTATTAATGGGTTATATAACTAAGAATATTAATTATGATTATTAATATTACTTCAAATTCTGCGGGGTGCCACTCCTTTTAACAGGAGAAATATGTCTAAGTTTTTAGACTAAACTCATCAATGTGAAACCAGGGAAAAGTGAATTCTACAGCAAATCTACACCATAGTCACAGCTTTAATGAATCAGAGGAATCAAAGATTTATGTTTAACCTTTTATTCAAAAGTCAACAATTAACACAGTCAAAATATCAATTGAAATGGGATAATTAAATCATGATAAAATGCATTTCTAGGCTAATAACAGTGAGGATTATATGTAATAAAGTGAAATCACTATACTAGGAGGATGCTAGTCTACTAAATATTGAATAAAAATGCAGGATACATATTCGAATAATAAGATCATAAAATCAAAGAATAAAATCATAAGAGAGCTCATAACAAAGAGAGGGAGACGGACAGGGGAGACGAACAAACATGAATGAGATGAACTGTGTGGAGCATGTTGAGTGTGTGTGTAAGTTTGTAGTTATGGAAGTATGGATGTCCCGGGGTTGGGGCTCGAGTGCGAGCGCCTGGTGGCCGGGGCTTTGCCCACGGGCCCCGGCCGGGCAGAGCCCGAAAGGACGACGTGGGCCCGCCCTCCCGTAGGCCCACCACCCGCAGGAGGGATCATACGAGGCCGGTGCAGTGTGGATCGGGCAGTCGTCCAGGGCGGGGGCCTTGGCGATCTGATCCCCGGCTACAGAAGCTAGCGTTAGGGACGTGGAATGTCACCTCTCTGGCGGGGAAGGAGCCTGAGCTTGTGTGCGAGGTGGAGAAGTTCGGACTAGATATAGTCGGTCTCGCCTCGACACATAACAAGGGCTCTGGAACCAGCCTTCTCGACAGGGGTTGGACTCTCTTCTACTCTGGAGTCGCCAATGGTGAGAGGCGCCGGGCCGGGGTGGCTATACTTCTTGCCCCCCGACTTAGTGCCTGTACGTTGGAGTTTACCCCGGTGGACGAGAGGGTAGCCTCCCTCCGCCTTCGGGTGGGGGGACGGATCCTGACTGTTGTTTGTGCCTATGGGCCAAACAGCAGCTCGGAGTATCCACCCTTCTTGGATTCCTTAGAGGGAGTACTGGAGAGTGCTCCTTCTGGGGATTCCCTCGTTCTGCTGGGGGACTTCAACGCTCACGTTGGCAGCGACAGTGAGACCTGGAGGGGCGTGATTGGGAGGAACGGCCCCCCTGATCGGAACCCGAGCGGTGTTTTGTTGTTGGACTTCTGTGCTCGCCACAGATTGTCCATAACAAACACCATGTTCAAGCATAAGGGTGTCCATATGTGCACTTGGCACCAGGACACCCTAGGCCGCAGTTCGATGATCGACTTCGTAGTCGTGTCATCGGACTTGCGGCCGCATGTCTTGGACACTCGGGTAAAGAGAGGGGCGGAGCTGTCAACTGATCACCACCTGGTGGTGAGTTGGCTCCGATGGCGGGGGAGGATGCCGGTTAGACCTGGCAGACCCAAACGTATAGTGAGGGTCTGCTGGGAACGCCTGGCAGAGTCTCCCGTCAGAAGGAGCTTCAACTCCCACCTCCGGGAAAACTTCAACCATGTCTCGGAGGAGGCGGGGGACATTGAGTCCGAGTGGGCCATGTTCCGTGCCTCTGTTGCTGAGGCGGCTGATCGGTGCTGTGGCCGCAAGGTAGTCGGTGCCTGTCGTGGCGGCAATACCCGAACCCGTTGGTGGACACCGAGGGTGAGGGATGCCGTCAAGCTGAAGAAGGAGTCCTACCGGGCCTTTTTGGCCTGTGGGACTCCGGAGGCAGCAGACAGGTACCGACGGGCCAAGCGGAGCGCAGCCACGGCGGTCGCCGAGGCAAAAGCCCGGACATGGGAGGAGTTTGGTGAGGCCATGGAGAACGACTTCCGGACGGCTTCGAAGAGATTCTGGACCACTATCCGGCGTCTCAGGAGGGGGAAGCAGTGCACCGTCAACACTATGTATGGTGCGGATGGTGCGCTGCTGACCTCGACTCGAGACGTTGTGGATCGGTGGGGGGAATACTTCGAAGACCTCCTCAATCCCACCGACACGCCTTCCAATCAGGAAGCAGGGCCCAGGGACCCGAGAGTGGGCTCTTCTATCTCTGGGGCTGAGGTTGCCGAGGTGGTTAAAAAGCTCCTCGGTGGCAAGGCTCCGGGGTGGATGAGATCCGCCCGGAGTGCCTCAAGGCCCTGGATGTTGTGGGGCTGTCATGGCTGACACGACTCTGCAACATCGCGTGGACATCGGGGGCAGTGCCTCTGGATTGGCAGACTGGGGTGGTGGTCCCCCTTTTTAAGAAGGGGGACCGGAGGGTGTGTTCCAATTATAGAGGGATCACACTCCTCAGCCTCCCCGGTAAGGTCTATTCAGGGGTACTGGAGAGGGGGGTCCGCCGGATAGTTGAACCTCGGATTCAGGAGGAGCAATGTGGTTTTCGTCCTGGCCGTGGAACTGTGGACCAGCTCTACACCCTCAGCAGGGTCCTTGAGGGGTCATGGGAATTTGCCCAACCAGTCCACATGTGTTTTGTGGACTTGGAAAAGGCATTTGACCGTGTCCCTCGGGGATTCCTGTGGGGGGTCCTCCGGGAGTATGGGGTATCGGACCTCCTGATAGGAGCTGTTCGTTCCCTGTATGACCGGAGTCAGAGTCTGGTCCGCATTGCCGGCAGTAAGTCGAAATCGTTTCCGGTGAGGGTTGGACTCCATCAGGGCTGCCCTTTGTCACCGATTCTGTTCATAACTTTTATGGACAGAATTTCTAGGCGCAGTCAGGGCGTTGAGGGGGTCCGGTACGGGGGCCTCAGTATTGCATCACTGCTTTTCGCAGATGATGTGGTCCTGTTGGCTCCAACATACCGTGACCTTCAACTCTCACTGGATCGGTTCGCAGCCGAGTGTGAAGCGGCCGGAATGAGAATCAGCACCTCCAAATCCGAGTCCATGGTTCTCGACCGGAAAAAGGTGGAGTGCCTTCTCCGGGTTGGAGATGAGGTTTTGCCCCAGGTGGAGGAGTTCAAGTACCTCGGGGTCTTGTTCACGAGTGAGGGAAGGATGGAGCGAGAGATCGACAGGCGGATTGGTGCGGCGTCTGCAGTGATGCAGAGTCTGCACCAGTCCGTCATTGTGAAAAGGGAGCTGAGCCGAAAAGCAAAGCTCTCGATTTACAGGTCGGTCTACGTTCCAACCCTCACCTATGGTCATGAACTTTGGGTCATGACCGAAAGAACAAGATCACGGGTACAAGCGGCCGAAATGAGTTTTCTCCGTAGGGTGGCTGGGCTCTCCCTTAGAGATAGGGTGAGAAGCTCAGTCATTCGGGAGGGGCTCAAAGTAGAGTCGCTGCTCCTCCGCATCGAGAAGAGCCAGATGAGGTGGCTCGGGCACCTAATTAGGATGCCCCCTGAACGCCTCCCTAGTGCGGCGTTCAGGGCACGTCCCTCCGGAAGGAGGCCCCGGGGAAGACCCAGGACACGCTGGAGAGACTATGTCTCTCGGCTGGCCTGGGAACGTCTCGGGGTCCCCCCGGACGAGCTGGAGGAAGTGGCCGGGGAGAGGGAAGTCTGGGCCTCCCTACTGAGGATGCTGCCCCCGCGACCCGGAAACGGCTAAGCGGGAGAAGATGGATGGATGGAAGTATGGATGTGATCTATTGTGGATGAAGTTGCTGATGAAAGTCATTCAGGTACCTTGAAGCTGGTGTCAGGGTCGGACCTGGAGGTGCTGTTTGAAGAAATGCAGCAGGACGTGCCACCGTTGAGTTTTGTTGCGTTTCAACAGAGTGTAGCCCCTTCAGCCGTTCCAGGTGGTTTCTGGCCTTCGCAGCTGGGTTATAGGATGGCTCGTGGCTTACCCCAATGGGTCGCAGGCCGGGCTTCTTTCGGCTGTTACGCACGTCACTAAATGCTGGATTCGTCCGAACCAAACAGCTGTTCCTTCCAAAAATCTAACTGTTTTAACTAAAAATAAAATGAAATAAGTGAAAAGGTGGGGAGGGAAACGCGTTGAGTAATGAAACGCCAGCGTCCCAAAAACTAAAGTTTCTGGCGGCGTTCTTCCTTTTAAAAGCTTATCTTTGGGACTTGCCTCCTAAGGAGGGAACTTCGTTGATTGGTTTAAAGTTGCCAGCGTCTCAGCTGGCTGCCTTTGGGTGTGTCTTGGGTATGGGTGTATGTGAGTGGAATGACAGACAACAAAGGAAGTTCCTAAACATAAAAGAATGCCTAATAATTAATTCCACATATTTCAAAACATCTTTTCAACATCATATCTTAAAATATCATGTATTTCGAAAGAGTTTGATACCAAACACGACTGGAAAGTATCCTAGGATCACTTAGGAACCGGTTAATGAATTTTACTTGTAATTACTCATAAACATAAATGTCAAAAATCATGTTATGCCTCTTCTTAACTATATGGTTGCAGTAGATACCTCAAAATAACTTTTGTGATGTTTTCTGGTATTTTTAAGCACTTTTAAATGATACACACTTTAAAATAGCATTCTGTTGGTTATTGAATTACATGAAACGAGTGGGATCGAACAGACAATATTTGCAATTTCAATTTCTGTAGAAATCATTCCAATAATGTTTTCATTTGTAACTTTTCAAACATAATACAATTTCTTTGTTCTGCCTTCTTCACTGGGAGAGCTAGGGTTATTCCAACGTCCTGTGTGACCATTGGTTTGGGTTCGGGAGATGACAACATCAACAGGGGGTCGGAGCCCAGAGTTTGAAAACTTAGCATGTAGACATTGACTGACTGCTTCCTTTTGATCGTAATGTAGCAGAGAGGTGATATAGGAGGAAAACTGTTCTTGGATTCTCCTGTTCTTTTGTTCGGGCAGGAAGAGGGAGAAGATCCCCCTGTGGGCACGTTTGCATTTCACAGTAGGAGACAGACTCTCTGACTCCACTGACTGGTGAAGCCAGTGTTCTAAGTCAGAGACCAACTTGGAGGGTTTGATTCCCTACAAAACTAATAACGTGGCAAAAACTAACAAGCTGAAGGGTCAGAAGGGATGAAATAGAACGTACCTTGGCGAGCAATAACAGTAAATATTACAAAAATCCTTCTACAATTTCATTCCAAAGTATCAAACCAGTATTATTTAAGTTATAATTAAGTAATATGGATAATAATTTGATAACTAAAGACACAAATCAGTGGTTGACAAAAGGCAATATTTAGTAATGTTAAAAAAAGTACACATTAAGTTATGTAAGATCAACATAAAACAATATTAAACAAATACAATGGGCTGTTTTGTGTCTTTATTTAATTTAATTTCAATTCAACTGTATTTATAAAAAGATAACTAAAAGAAAAAAATCACATCATAGTTCTCATAAAAAAATATTAAATTAAGAAAAAACAACAATTCCACATAAACAAGCATCAGCTACAGTGGAGAAAAAACTCCCTTTTAGAATAGAAGCTTTTATTGTCATTATACATATGTACAATATTAAGGTGATCTCCAAGAATGACATAAAACACACAAATAAATAAAATACTGGAAAAGGAAAGACATAAATATGTAATACTAAAAAACTACTCAGCAAACTATACACATTACCATACACACAATATAAAAATATAAAGTGACCAGTTAGGAGATAAATAGATATAACTCAGTGTATTACACTTTGATGTGGATTATTGCACATGTAGTGTTACGGTTCAGTGTGGACCCAAATGCAGAGAGAGAAGGAGGAAGGATCAAAGCATAACATTCCTGGAACCAGTCCAAGTTTTATTCTCAAAAAACAAAAGTTAAATCCAAAAGGGGAACAGGACCAGACAACCTGACAACATCACACAATGATCCCACAGTCATACTGTGTCCAAGCACTCAGCTAAATAGTGAGGGAAGCTTTAATGGGAATGGCCCACACCTGGGTGGAAACATGAGGGAGCTAATCAGGCACCAACCAAGCACATAGACATCACTGGGGGGTGGAGCCACAAGTAGGAATACCTGAAACACAGACAAGAGTTAAACATGACCAGACTCAAAACCAAATAAACAAAGACACAGAATAACTAAAAGAGAACCTTAAGGCTAAATAACTAACAGAACATGACATGTAGTCTGAGTCATGGGAGGAAAAAGGTTATTTTATGTTCAGGGTTCTCATGGTCCAGGGATACAAACTGTTTGCCATTCTGGAGGTGGAGCTTTGATTGATCTGTACCTCCTTCTGAGGGGAGCAGGGTGGGAGGGGTCAGAGAGGATGGGTGGGAGGGGTCAGAGATGATGGTCTGGTGGTGGCCCAGGAGAGCTCCTCCTGGATGTGAACACCCAGGAACCTGAAGGATGATACTTTCTCCACCAGGTCACCATTGATGATGAGAGGAGCGTAGTCTACAGGTTCCTCCTGAAGGTGATGGTGTTGTGTGTTTCTTTTGGATACGTGTAGGGACATTTATTCAGAATAATAAGAGGCTACAGTGAAGATATTTGACCATTTTAGATCATACTGTAGGTGAAAGAGTGGAGGGAACTGGTGCATCTGTTGAAGCAGGTTGTGAAGGAGAAGTAGTGACTAGGATAGGTTCAGTAGAGGTAGGTAGACATTGGGCACGGCTGCACATATTGAGGTGTACTTCCATATGACCCACATCTCTGCACTGTAAAGTGAAACAGCAAATCAACATATGTAAAACAAATAGAAGCAAAATAAAATGATTATTACAGACAAAGAATAAAACAAGGACAAAAATAACTTGTATAACTAATAGGAGCATTTATTTTTAATCAACATTGATATCAGATGTACATTTACACAATAGTCTGTCTGAGTGCATGTGAATCTTACCTTTAAATGTTATTGTATTGTTTACATGTGCATCAAAATGCTTCTCCAACTTCTAAAACTTAAATAACTTCAGTTTAGGACAAATGGATCAGTGATAACGCTCGCAGCACGTTGTGCAGCAGCTCACCTCAGATTTCAAGTTGTTGACAAAAATAAAAACATTTAAAACATGAAGCATCAGTGAGTTAAATAGGTTCACTTGGAAAAAGTTGATTTAATTATATAATAACTCATAAAGAGAGAAAACATGAGATTTTGGTCAGATAATATTTTTATTTAACAATCAACACAAAACCTTCAAATCTACATTTAAAACTCATGAAGTTTTAATTTACATTACGACAAACTCTGCTAAATAAGACCAACCATGCCATCCTTTTTTAATGGATACACAAATACAACAATAAATCAAACTACAGATTTTTATAATTCCCAGAGTAAACTGTGAAACCATTATTATAAATACGTACTCGATTACGACTGTTATTACAATATAATCATATCAAAATAAACCTCTGCGACTAAATTCAATATCATGACAAATAATAGAAAGTTTTTTAATTTAATCTATTTGAGAAAAACAAAACCACGTTAGCTTGACCTTGGGGTTGTGTTTGATCAGTCAATGTCTTTGGAGGGTCACTGTCGTCAACTGACCAAAAACTGGTTTTATTACCTGAGAATTATTTCTAAAGTGAAGAATTTTTGTCAAAATCAGATTTTGAAATGATCATCCAAGCGTTCATCTCGTCTCACATTGATTATTGTAATTCTGTTTTCACTTGTTTCAACAAGTCGACTCTAAACACACTTCAGATTGTACAAAATGCTGCTGCCAGACTTTTGATTGGTGCACCCAGAACATCCCACATTACCCCCATTCTATCAAGTTTTCATTGGCTTCCAGTCAAACTTTGCATCGAGTTTAAATCTTTCGTCTTGGCTTTCTGTGCGTTGCGTGGTCAGGCCCCTCAGTATATCACTGATTTGTTGAACCCCTACACTTCAGGGCTCAGCCATCCGTCTGCAGTAAAAAGTGCTACGCTCACTAAGCTAAGTATATATGCTTGAGTTCATAAAAATAAAAAGAGAAATCTTAGTGGAAGAAAGAAAGAGAAATAAAAACAACAACATTCTGTTAGAACAACTCCAAAGCTTTTTGTCCAGACGTTGGTGGTTTCCTGTCACTGTGGGCCTCAGAGCACAGTAGTACACAGCAGAGTCACACACATGAAGATCCTGAATCATCAGAGGAACAGAGCTGTCTTTGAGCTCAGCATCAAATCTGTCCTTCACAAACTCTGGAGAATTATCTGCTACGTAACGTGAACGTCTCAGAATAAACTTTGGGTAACTGTTCACTTCTTGTTTGTACCAGAACAAATCAGGGTCTGAATAAGTGGTGCTAAAAGTACACATTAGTGTAGCAGTTTGTCCTTGAGTCAGAATAACATCTCCTGGTGGCTGTGTGACTTTCTCCTCTCCTTTACACTCTGTGGAAGAACAGAACATCCAGAAGGAGAGACCAGTCAGCTCCAAAGGAATTTAACATTGAAATCCAAAGCGTACCATGAAGAGTTCATCAATGTATTCAAATGTTTCAGAGACAAACATGTACAGTCTGTATGTTACCGAAGCAAAAAGCAGCGAGAAGAATCCACAGCCAAAGTTCCATTTGTACAAGCAGGTTTGAATGTGTGGAAGAAAGCAGCTCCTGTTCATATTCAGTAGTAGAATAGCTCTCTTTAAAGCAGCACTTCTTATCCACACAGAGGCTGAACATAGAGGAGTGGATATAGCACAGTGCTGCCCTCTAGTGGAGCTACAGAGTGCAGTGAAGCCACCCAGCAGCCAGTCACTAGACATCCATGAGACATGAAGAACATCTGAGAACATCTACATCCTCTAATGGAGGAAATCCCAGGATTGTTCTCAGGTTCTTTGGAAAACTTTCTGATGGAACTCAGTGTGTGTGTGTGTGTGTGTGTGTATGTGTGTGTGTGTGTGTGTGTGTGTGTGTCAGCTGATCAAAAGTTTAAGATCGCAGCTAAAAACCTCCAAAATACAACATCATGTTATTAAAAAGGACTCAGTAATCGGTATCTACACCATCCTTGTTAATCACATAAAAATCATTTCATACTAGATTCCAGTGTTTTATTTTCCAACCCAGTTCCACAGCAAAATATGTAATAGTTACATTTGTCCACAACCAATATTTTACGTATGAGGCTTTTAAAACGAAAGATGTTTACAGTTTCTACCATCCAGTCTTTTCAACGGGCTGACGTCAGGTCACGTGATTGCTGACTCCGCCCCTGCCTGCAGTGAAAAACATGGTGGACATTTTGTATATTTTAGTGGCAAATTGCTTTATTTCAAGATAGATTGTGGTTTTAGAATTGTTTTGATAACATTTCTAGTGACAAATCTACCCTTAACTTTTATGCTATTGAATTAGTTTATGTAAACGATCTGTAGTTTTTTCGTTATGATGGACATTCTTCTGTGATTGATAAACTATCATTATTCTCAATATTTTTATTTATATTCCTTCCCATTTGAATGTGTTCCTACACTTTGTTTCTAATACTGTCTGTCATGGTGTAAAAATACTATACGTCATTTGCCCAGTGTTTTCTATGGGGCATGTGACAGGTCACGTGACCACCTGTCAGCCCCGTTTGAGAACATGGTGCTATATATTACTAGAGCTTGTGGCTTTAGCTTTGTTTTGCAACATTTTTAGTGAGAAATGAACCGTTAACTTTCATAATATCCATTCGGTTCATGCATAGGATCCATAGTTTGGTCGTTTCAATGTACATTCATCATGTTTTATCCTCATGCTAGGTGTTGCGAATTTTGGAAACTGTGCGGCGCCAACAGCATCATACTTTGACTTCAGCGTGTCATCACACTGGAGTTCAATCAGCTCCATTTGGAGGTTAGTTGGTGCTTTTTCCACATCAACTGTGAAGGGATTACTAAGCAGTTCAAATCTACATTTCTGACCATCAAAGTCGCCAAATTGCCGGCTAAACTCAGCGAGTTTTTCAGCAAACTGTGCGCACACGGCGGTAGAGATCTGCGTTTTTATGGTTTGGCAGCAGGGGAAATGGCCAAGGTTTCCTTGCAGCAGCTGATTCTCCCACAGGCAGAGTTTAGTTTTAAAAGCTCTCACTGACGAGTACATATCTGTGATGATGCGGCCCCGCCCCTGTAGCTGCAGGTTCAGCGCATCAAGATGGCTTGAGATGTCACACAGAAAGGCCAGCTCACATGGAAACTTTTGCTCCCGGAGCTCTGCTGTGTCCTTCCCTTTGCTTTGCAGAAACTGACATATTTCTTCACGCAGCTCGAAAAATCTGTTCAGTACTTTTCCACGGCTTAACTATCTCACCTCTGTGTGATACGAACCAAACTCGTCCAGAAAAGACTTTAACTGGCGGTGATTCAGACCTTTGGCTCTTATAAAGTTAACAACTTGTGTTACTGTGGTCATAACATGTTCCATCTTTAGGGCTTTAGCACACAGTGACTCTTGATGTATGATGCAGTGATAAACAGATAGCTCACCTGCACAGTTCTCTTCTCGCATCTTTTCACGAATCCTGCCCACCAGTCCATTCTTTTTACCACTCATTGCTGGTGCACCATCAGTGGTTAATCCCACGGCAGGTTTATTTCAGTTACACATTTGCAAACCTCCTCAAAGATTTCCTTCCCTGTGGTTGTGCCATGCATGGATTTAAATCCCAAAAGCTCCTCCGTAACACACAGATTTGAGTCGACACCTCGGATGAAGACTGACAGCTGCGCAGTATCAGACGCGTCAGTGCTCTCGTCCACAGCAAGGGAAAAAGAAACAAAATCTTTTCCCTTTTCCATCAGCTGGTCATGCAGATTGGTGGCAAGATCACATGTGCGCTCAGCTATTGTGTTCCTGCTCAGGCTTACGTTTGAAAAGGCCTGCTTTTTCTCTGGGCACACTTGGTCACAAACTTTCAGCATGCACTTTTTAACAAACTCTCCCTCATTAAAGGGTCGGGTTGATTTGGCGATTTCTTCTGCCACGATATAACTCGCCTTTACAACAGCCTCATTTTGTGCTGTGGCTTTTTTGAACATATTCTGTTGTGAAACCAAACCTCTTTTCATCTCCTCTACTTTCTGGCTCCTTTGAGTCGTGTCCAGGTCCTTGTACGTGTCCTGGTGTTTCCGTTTCATAGTGTCGCCTAATGTTGTACTCCTTAGTTACCGACACGTTGGCTCCACAAACGAGACAAACAGGTCTGTCTTTTACATATATAAACAGATATTCTGTATCCCACCTGTCCAGAAAAGTTCTGTTTTCTCCCTTCCTTTTCGCCATTTTTGGTAGGGGTAACACAGTGACACTGACAGTCGTAGTATGAGGCCGCAGCACGTCTGGAAGAGAGGCACGGGGAGGCGGGGTGAGCCGGCCGGCTTTCAGCCGAAGCGTTGCGCAAGAACACGGATCGCTACTGACACAAAGGAGAGAGCACGGCTGGCGCGCCAAAACAACAGCAGAGCATTATGGGATTTGTAGTATTAGCGGTGAATGCGGTGTTACAGCGGCACCGCCGCTGTATAATACCGGCGGGCCAGCTCTAATGGTAATTTGATATTGCCTCAAGGGCCAAATGAAATTACACGGCGGGCCAAATTTGGCCCGCGGGCCAGAGTTTGACACCCATGCAATACAGTATAAAACACATGGGCCGCACTAACATAACATTTTCACATTGTCCTGCGGGCCACAAATTATCGTCCCACGGGCCACGAGAATGAGACCTCTGGTCTATGATCTATATATATTCACGTCACAGATTTTTTATTTTAAAAAGAAACCTAAAAAAAAAAACACAAAAAATAAAAAATACGAGAACTCACAAAATCGACCCCAAAAACAAAACAAAACAACTATAAAAAACAAAATGACAAAAATGTATAGAAATCTAAAAAGGGCCAAAATACAATCACAAAGGGGGTATGCTACGAAACTAGATAATTATATCCTGGATTAATCTCTGTTAGTGGGCTTCACCTAACAGCTGTCCTACGAAGGTTGATCACAACACGCTAATTTAACCAAGTGTTTTCAGCCTAGGTACATGCATGCTCCCATAAAAGGGGTGGAGATTGCAGCCTCTGACCAATCAATGGAGAACCTGGCAGAGCGACCGTCTTTACAATGAATGGAGGAACAGCTTATGATCTTAAACAAATATAATGAATTTAAATCCATGATGACAGCAAAGAGTGCAGCGTGCACCAGGAGGTAATGCTGACAGCTAATCACGGACTCTGTGAATGCATGAAATTATTTATGATATTAATCTATTGGATGATAAATGGACAGCGCTCTGATCAGTTTCCTTTTATTACAGCACACACGTTTTTCTATTCAAGTAGACATATTTATCACACACACTGGGATGAGAGCACATTGTTTCACTGTAGTATGTTCCTGCTGATGTGGTCAGCCTCACTATAGGTATGAATGAATAAATGAATAAATGAATGAATGAATGAATGAATGAATGACTTCACCCTTATTTGCATACAAAGACACAGGCTTCATCAGCTGACTATAGATCAGTTCATCAGATATAAATCTATATCTTTCCTAAATGATGTCATCGGTAAATGAAAGGATTGCATTAATATCTAAATATTGTCTCTCCTGTCAGATCCACACAGTGACGTGTTCACACATCATCTTTTATTGAACAGCTCGTTTTCTAAGAGAACTGGTTGGTCAGGATGTGACCTTGATATTTTTACTAACTAATAAAAACTAAATTATAATGTTTACATGGGATGAAATCCAATCAGAACTAAGTTTCACTTTTGGAAGTCATCCAATCCAATCAAAACTACTTTAATAGTGTGGAAGACGGGACAAGGTGGTAAGTGATTGTTACGACTGGTTCCTCCTGTCCTCTCAGCCTGCCCTTCCTCCTTCTCTTCTTTCATTTCATTTTATTAAGATCCCCATTAGCTTCTGAAATCTCAGTCGCTATTCATCCTGGGGTCTCATCAAATTCATTACATGCATTTTATAATGTTTTCTTTTACACACACACACACACGCACACGCACACACACACACACACACACACACACACACACACACACACACACTTCTTTTTTCTCTCTTGCATATGTTTTTAGGAAACTATTCATTTATTGCATAATTCAGTTCTTAATATTATTTGTTGCAGTCCCAGATATAAAAGAACATGTATTTTGTACATTCATATTGAAGTCATGATTTGAAATATATATTTGATAATAATAACAACCAAAGGGAGGAGCTCCATCTCCTCACTCTTCTTTCATTGTTTCTAATGAAATAATGAAACCAATGCTTATTGAGTGAAAAGAAACAACTTCAATTTCTTTTGATAACTTTGTTTGTTGTTCTCCAGCAACAAAAACACAGGCAATGCATTTCATGTAACCATGGCTGGATAAGATACTGTCCTTTCCATTTGATTGGTTCTACATGCAGATGTTACTGTTTTACCTAGTAGTTACATGATAGTGAGAATCTGACTAAAAATACATCATTCATTTTAAATTACTTCTGGATTTTTTGTTAAAAAAATAATCCTGATTAATGTTATCAAAAATAATTTAATCTGGTTTTGACAGTCAACCAACCCAACTCACTATGCATTGTTATGTTCACTGTGGGCAATGTTATATTTATTGCTTGGTAAAATGCGCCATCTATTGGTTGTTTTAAGTCCGTTTTATTTGAGACAGTAGAAGAAGAACTCAAACAGGAAGTTGTTCAGAACGATCTCACTGCAGTACGTGGCAGCTCCACTTTCCTGGTTTTTGCTATGTTTTGTGTTTGTTTAAGCATTGTTTGTAAGTATTGCTGAGTGAGAAGGATTAGACATGAAATTTATTGACCTTTAGTTGCACATTTGTGAGTCAAGACGTTTTTTGATGTGCTTTTAAATGTGTTTAACTATATGCTAATTTTAATGCTAATCACTATGCTAACGGAAGCAATTTGGTTCTTTTATATGAAAAAGTGCTAGTTATAGCCTTCTATTGTTATTTTAGCACAAGACTTACATGTACCTTTTTTGTTTTTCTTTATTGTTGCAGTTTCACAAAAAAGATATGTTCAGTAAACGACATTGGTCATCTTCGGGAGTCTGTGGAGTTTCTGGATCTTTGTTTAGCTGTTTGGATAGCTAGATCTGCTTTTAGCGAGGCCTTTACAGTGAAAAGACAGCACCACAGCAAACAGCAAAGCTACAGAAGCCACCATGTGGAGCCACTGCCATCTCAAAGAGCTAAGTAAAGTGCAAACAGCTATCAGAAGCCCGCACATCAACTTTACTCCTTTACATGTTAAGTTAATAACTTAAAATGACTGAACCCAAATCCTAAAAAGGTGACATTCCATCAATCCTCTCACGATAGCCTTCATCTCTTGCAAGCTCAAAAGCTAGTATTGAACTGCTAAGGGCAAAAGTAAAAGCAAAAGCAGCTCAAACAAGAGCCTCTTATGCACATAAACAAATTGAAATTAAAGTCGAACAAGCCCGTTTACATGCCACTCTTGATGCTCTTAGAGCTGAGCAAGAGAAAGAAGCTGCTATAGCAGAAGCTAATACTTTAGAGGCTGGACTAATGAGCCTTGAAACATGCAATGAAACTTATGGGTCATCTCCCGCTTAAAACCAAAAAGAGCGCACTGCTCAATATGTTTTAGAACAAACAGCTGTCACAGCAGCGCAGCAGGCCATTCCACCATAGACAGAGAGTGTTACTCCAGCGCCTCCCCCTCAATCTGTCATTGCAAAGCTAGAAACCAAACCAATCTATATATCAAACTACGCTGTGTCTGACGATAGTTCACCATCCGCCAGCTTTAAACCACTCGCACCTGTGACCCAAACTATCCCCAAAACATACAATAAACACAATGATTATGTGCCAACTCAACCAACCTACGATCTTGCCAAACACCTAGCACGCAGTCAACTTGTGACTACGGGCCTTTCCACCTTTGATGACCAGCCTATGAGCTACTGGGCATGGAAATCATCTTTCAAAAACGCCATAGCAGGTTTAGACCTATCTGCTAGAAAGAGCTTGATTTGCTAGTACGGTATCTTGGTAAAAACTCAGCTAAACAAGCCAAACAAATGAAAGCCGTCAACATAAGGTGCCCCGAAGCTGGTTTAATGATGGCCTGGGAGAGACTTGAGGAAACATACTGCTCTACAGATAGAGCAAGCCCTGTTTTATAAAGTAGAAAGCTTCACCAAAATCACAACATGAGAACCTCTCAACCTCCGTGACCTCGCTGACCTACTGTTAGAGCTTGAGGCTGCCAAGCTTGATGGCTATTTACCTGGCTTGTCTTACTTGGACACATCCAGAGGGATCCAACCTATCGTTGACAAGCTTCCTTTCAACATACAGGAGAAATGGTTGGCTTACGGCTCAAAGTACAAACGCGACCATGGTTTCAGCTTTCCCCCTTCACTGTTTTCGCCAACTTCATACGCACTGAAGCTAAAATGTGAACTGACCCCAGCTTCAACCTGCACAGCTGTACCCAACCTCCATCTGAGAGAAAACAGGGTCAAGAACGATTTTCCAAAGTGCCTATATCTGTTCACAAAACTCAAGTATCTTCAGCAGTCAGATCAGATGAAGAAAGTATGAAAACCTCAGTTAGCCCAAACAAGCAATGTCCGGTACACAATAAACCCCATCCTCTAGAGATTGTATGTACCGAATATGACAGCAATACTCACATTTCTGCTCTCCATCCAGGCACAGCCCGCTGGGAGTCCAAAGCGTCCCCTCCCCTCGCACTATAAGGCGGGGAGAATGACAAAGCAGACACCCAAGAAGTTTCGTCTAGCTGCACTGAAGTTTGTGGAGAGGGAGTAAGTGCCAGGGAACGCTCAAAGATAACACTAGTGAACGTGTACCCCGCTGGTCACAAAGAGCAAACAAAGAGAATGAATGCAATCTTAGATGAACAGAGTAACCGCTCACTTGCTCGCTGCCAGTTCTTTGACCTGTTTCAGATCCAAGGAACAAGTCACCCCTACACGCTAAAGACATGTGCTGGACTCACATCAGTAGCAGGAAAAAGAGCCTGCGGCTTCATGGTGAAATCAGTGGACGAAAAGCTAAGCCTTCCTCTGCCAACTCTCCTCGAATGTAATGACATTCTCAATAACCGCTCAGAAATCCCTACTCCAGAAGCTGCCCGTCACCACGTCCATCTGCAACGGATCGCTGCCATGATCCCGATACTAGATCCCACGGCTGACATACTACTTCTTTTTGGCAGAGATGTACTGAGGGTTCATAAGGTCAGAGAGCCCTGGCAACTCCCCATTTGCTCAAAGACTCAATCTAGGATGGGTGGTGGTAGGTGACGTCTGTCTGGACGGGGTACACAGACCCCCACAAGTGAACAAAACCTTTATTCTGGAGAATGGACGCACAAGTTATTTTCAGCCGTGCAACGGCCAAATCAAAGTCAAAGAGACATTCACAAAGCTTCCAGAATACTGTCACAACTGAGATCAAACATCCACAAGCATTCATGAGTCAGGATGTAACATGGACGGCATTGGCCAACAGATTTTTGCGTGCACAGCGGATGATCATAATCTTGTCCCTTCAGTCGAGGATACATAGTTTCTCCAAATAATGGACGCTGAGTTCTATCAGGACAGTGACAATAGCTGGGTAGGTCCTCTGCCTCTCAACTCGCCACGGCAACGGCTGCCCAACAACAGACATTTAGCTTACGATTTCCTCATGTCACTCAGACGCACTCTGGGAAAACGACCTGTAATGAAATCACATTTTCTAGAGTTTATGGAAAACATGCTCAGCAAAAGACATGCAGAGGTTGCGCCCCCTCTTGGTGAGAATCAAGAATGCTGGTACTTACCTCTGTTCGGGGGTTTACCACCCAAGGAAACCTAAAATCAGGGTTGTGTTCAACTCAAGTGATCCATACGAGGGAGTCTCACTTAATGATGTGTTGCTTACAGGCCCCGACCTCAACAATAGCTTAGTAGGCGTGCTAATGAGGATCAGAAAGGAGCAAGTCACAATAAATGCTGATATTGAACAAGTTTCACTGTTTTGTTGTCAAAGCAAGCCACAGAGACTTTCTCCGCTTCTTATGGTCCAAAGATTATGACATGTCCTCCGAAGTTGTTGAGTATCGTATGCATGTGCACATTTTTGGGAATAGTCCCTCACCCTCCGTCGCCATGTATGGCTAGAAAAGAGCTGCAACCAGTGGTGAAGTGCACTTTGGAAGCGATGTGCGCCAATTTATCGAGCGAGAGTTTTACGTTGATGACGCTCTAAAGTCGTTTGCTACGGAAGAGGAAGCAGTACACATTTTCAGACAAGCTCAACATGCTCTCGCATCTTCAAACCTCAGATTACACAAAGTCACCTCCAACTGTCCTGCTGTCCTAAAGGCCTTTCCCTCAGAAGACCGAGCTAAAGACATTGATAATTTGGACTTGTGTGCTCAAGATTTACCAGTACAACGCAGTCTAGGGTTATTATGGAATATCAGCAAAGACTTTTTCACATTCAAAGTCGATGATGAAAGAACAGTGGAAAAGAGTACAAAGTTTTGCCGACACGTTTTGGTCCAAATGGAGACGAGAATACCTCCACACGCTTCAGTTACGTCACAAATGGCAGGATAAGAAACCAAATCTCACAGAAGGAGATAATGTTTTGCTCAAAGATTTTCAGGTGAAAAGAAATGTGGCCCATGTCTAAAATCACCAAAACATTTCCAGGCCAAGATGGACTAGTCAGGAAAGTTGAAGTAACAACTTTTCATGCAGGCAACAAAAAGTCTTTCTGCTGCCGTTTAACTGAAGTTGTTTTGCTCTTGTCCCCTGAGTAAAGACATTTTCATTGAATATTTTAAATGTGGGATCATTGTAATCCCAGACAGAGAGTGTTATGTTCACTGTGGGCAATGTTATGTTTATTGCTTGGTAAAATGTGCCATCTATTGGTTGTTTTAAGTCCATTTTATTTGAGACAGTAGAAGAAGAACTCAAACAGGAAGTTGTTCAGAACGATCTCACTTCAGTACGTGGCAGCTCCACTTTCCTGGTTTTTCCTATGTTTTGTGTTTGTTTAGGTATTGTTTGTAAGTATTGCTTAGTGAGAAGGATTAGACACTAAATTTATTGACCTTTAGTTGCACATCAATGTGTAATAGATGCAAAGGCATACAGGGAAGGACTTGGTCCTCAGGAAAAGGCATGATTTCTGAAAAAGTTACGCTTTATTGGTGGTGCAGATCCACACGAGTTGGTTCCCTCATCTTGGATCAATTACGACCCAGAGAGTCTTCCGTTTATTGCGTATCCTGATATGGTCAACGACCGGGTTTTAAGCCTAAAAGGACTGCTGTCAGCAATTATCTTGAGTCTCGATCTTTAAAAGCTAAAGACCAAGTCAAAAACCTTGATGTTCTGATTGACTCAGATCTTACATTCAGCATCAGATCAAATCTATCACAAAAACAGCTTCTACCACCTAAAGAACATCTCCAGAGTGAAAGGTTTAATGACTCAGAAAGATCAGGAGAAACTGGTCCATGCTTTTATCTCCAGCAGACTGGACTATTGTAATGGTCTTCTGACAGGAATCCCCCAAAAGAGCATCAAACATCTACAGCTGGTTCAGAACGCTGCAGCTCAGGTCTTAACCAGAACAAAGAGATCAGAACACATTACTCCAGTTTTAAAGTCTTTACACTGGCTCCCAGTCAGCCTCAGAATAGACTGTAAAGTTCTGCTGCTGGTTATAAATCTATGAATGGGTTTGGTCCAGAATACATCAGTGACATGTTAGTCAGGTATGAACCCAGCAGGTCTCTCAGATCTATGGACACAGGTCAGATAGTGGAGCCCAGAGCTCACAGTAACCATGGTGATGCTGTGTTTAGTTGTTATGCTGCAAAGAAGTGGAACAAACTGCAGCAGAGCTGAAATCAGCATCACGTGAAGATTTTTAAATCAAAGTTAAAGACACTTTTTTTTCTACTGCGTATGATTGAGAGAGAGATTTATGGTCATGTAGTTGATGTAATGTGTTTGTTGATGATTTTATTTGATTTTACTGATGATTTTAATTGATTTTAAATGTTCTTATTTTAAACAATTGAATGTTTTATCATGTAAAGCACATTGAGTTGCCTTGTGTATGAAATGCGCTATACAAATAAATTTACCTTGCCTTGCCGAACCCAATCTGGGTCCTTTTGATGAAGGTCAGACCTTTTATCTGGAACACAATGAGAAATACAGCACATTTTAGCTCTACATTTTAACAACTGTGTTGATACTGTAGCAGGCTATTAAATGTGATTATGTTAAGTCAATAATACCACATGCAGTAGCATGATATGAATTATATTATCATCATCACATGAGAAAATTTGTTAACAGCCGCTGCTATCAACAATTCACTGACCTGACAAGAAATGGGCCGAACAAATTTAAATGTTGTCCAGATTTTTGCCTCATAGTTCCTGGTTTAGCTTCGCTAACCATGAGCTCCTCCTTTTTCTAACACCTTTTGGCAGTTTATAACACTCCAAATGTTTTTCATGGTCTGACCGATTGGTACAGCCAAAAACACAACAATAATTCACCATTTCCTTTCGTTTGCTTGAGTGCGTGTGCTTTGTTTACCTGCTGAGTACCTCCAATATGGTGACTTCTGGTTTGAATACGCAGTGATGAAGTGCCTTGAAAACCCTGTATAGGGTTGGCCCAGTGTCCTCCCTACTTTTGTTGAGTTTGGTCAGGATCTCCAGTCCCTTTTGTTTCGTTATGTTGCTACTTTTAATGACTTTATATGAATAAATACTTTGAAAACTTCTGTTATGGTGTCTTTTATGTTGCGGCCCCTCATTTTTTTTGAGAAATAGCAAATCAGATGGTCGACTTCATGGTCGTTAGTCTGTAAAAGAACAGAACCAGCACCCCACGTACTGGCTTCAACTTGTAACTTAAAAGAGCGCGCAAAGTCAGGGGCCACATTCATATACAGCCCCCAAAGTACATGTACAAAATGACAGAAAAATAAACAAACAAGAGTAAAAATACATTAAAAAACACAAAGAATTACAGCATTGCAGGAAAATACAGTAAAAGACAAGATAAATACACAGAAAATACTCCAAAAACACACAAAACTAATACAAAAATGAACAAAACAACAATAATAATACACAAAATTACAGAAAATAACAAAAGTACCACAGGTAACTAGAAAAACATAAAGAATGACTCCACAAACCCACAGTACTAACAAACAAGAAAAACGACAACAGAAATACACAAATACTTATGCTTGGGACAGCTAACTCATGCAACAATTCTCTGGTCTTTGGAGACAGCAGACGTGTTTTCGTTTGCTCCGATAACACGACCTTGGCTACAGCTGGCTACAGCTGAACAGCCTGAACAGCCTGAAAAACTGGGCCCAAGACTGAAGGAAAATGGTGAAAAAACCGCAGGGAGGCCCTTCAGAACCCAATTCGGGTTTGGAAGAGGTCAAGGAGATGATACGCGAGGGTCTACAAAACCTATCTGCCGAGATAAAGTCGTTGGAAAAGACGCTGGAAAACTCACTGGAAAGACTACAAAGCGAAACAAAGGTACTGAAAGAAAAGAATGAAAGAAATGCTGAAGAGATAAAATTGTTGAACGCGAGGGTTGAACAGCTGGAACAAAAGGAAAGAGAGAAAGATGTCATCATCACAGGCCTAAAGATAAAACCCAGGAGTGATGAAGAAACAAAATCGATTGAACAACAGGTCATTGACTTCCTGAAGTCGAAGGACATTGTCCTGAACCCTGACAACATCAACTCCTGCCATCTCCTGCCAAAGAGAAATGATACCAGAGCTGTAAAAATAACCTTCACGAATATGAAATTCAAAGGAGAAATAATCAAGCAAAGAAATAAACTCAAGGGAACGAAGGTGTACATCAATGAAAACCTGACGAAACAAAATGCAAGCATTGCATGGAAAGCACGCCAAATAAAAAAAGAAGGAAAGATTATGAAGACGTGGTCAAAAAACTGCAGGATTTACATCCTGGAAGAAGAGGACGGAAAACCAGTTCTTATCAAAACGATGGACAACTTGGGAAAATACGAAGGATCCACCTAAACAACAACATTACTGATGGTAATCATGGATATGGACCCAGATCTATATAAACACTGGAAACAAAACTCAGACTGTGATTATTTTACGGAGACCGATTTAAATGTGAAACCAAGAGTAAAAAAGGTCTGTCATTTATTCATTTCAATTACTAGGTGGTGGGGTGATTAAGGATTACATTAAATTTAAATTCAAAGTGTTTATTGTCATATGTGCAGTTAGAAACACGATTTTTTTTTATACAATGAAATTACTGCCTTGCTTATGAGCTGGGATATAATAATGTGTTTATACAAGTTAAATCTAACAGTGGAAAATACAACACTGCCAATAAAACTAACAACAGCAGTTAGAAACACGCTTATGAACTACGATATATTACATTAAAATACTGCCTTGCTTGTGAACTGGGATGTAGTGATGTGTTTATACAAGTTGGATCTGATCCCATCATCAGACAGTGGAGGATACAACACTGCCAATGGAACTAACAACAGCTGGATTACCCTTGATGTAGAGACAAAACAAGGTGACATTGTGGATGAAAAGGGAAAAACCTTCCAAACACCTTCGAAAGAGGAACTATTCTTGAACTGGAGGAATGCTAACAACGTCTGGCAGGGAACAAGGCCAACACAAAAAAAAGATAAGAGGACAACACTGACTACAGATGGACGTTCAGAAGAAATCAAGAATGTTTGACCAGAGAGACATGTAAACCCATGTAAATTTGCGATGGTAAAACAGGGGACGGGACCCGGATAAGCAAACTGCTTCTCTCGTCTCCTTTTTCGGCATGTACAAAAAAAGAAAAAAAAAAAAAAAAAAAAAAAAAGTGAATGTAACCATGTCGGAAATAAACTGAATA
Source organism: Gouania willdenowi (assembly GCF_900634775.1). Classification (NCBI taxonomy): domain Eukaryota; kingdom Metazoa; phylum Chordata; class Actinopteri; order Blenniiformes; family Gobiesocidae; genus Gouania; species Gouania willdenowi. The sequence goes on along the minus strand of NW_021145015.1, from coordinate 943,670 downwards.
AATAAATAAATAAATACATTAGATAATTCACCTCACTTTAAATCAAAGCTGGTTTAGTGGGATTGACCCTATAAGCATGTTGTTTGATTAACAGATGACCCTGAACATCAATGTGACTAAAAAACTGAAGTCTGACGAGGATGATCAGAGAAAAGTGTTAAATTATCCTCAGTTTAATGATGTCAGCTCTTGTACATTTGTTTAAATGAGATTAAAAAAAAAGACTCTAAGTCACTCAACACCTCTGAGTTTTGAGTTTATAATCCACAGATCACACATCAAAAGAACTGTTTAAATATGTTTTATTTAAAACAAAATGCAAATAATTTAAGAACAAAATTAAATTAAATTTCTTTCCAACTTTAAATTGTCTTTTTTTTTTAGTAATTCTTCTGTGTTTTGCAGAGAATTGTTTATTAAAAGTTGATGAACAGTGTGTGAACTGTATGAAGGTGTGTGTTGGATGTGTCAGTGTGAGTGAGCAGCTGTCAGGTTGTTGTACAGGGATTGTGTGTTTGCTGTCACTGTGGGCCTCACAGCACAGTAATACACAGCAGAGTGTGACAGTGCAGCAGAGGAGATGATCATTTGGAGTTGGTTTGTCTTCACATTGATCTTCAGTCCATCAACAGCAGCTTTACCCACAACTCCTGATGTTGTGTGATAAATAAGAAATTCTGGTGCTTTTCCAGGATCTTGTTTGTACCAGTAAAAATAATCTCCAGGTGATATTTTGTTGTAATTGTAGGACAGAGTCAGTGTGTCTCCTGTTAAAGTGTTCACTTCAGTGCTGACTGCTTTGAGTTCTTCACACATGATTTCTACAGGAACAGAGAAAACTCTTTAAGTTGGTATGTTTCACTTTAAGGCCTTTGCTAACTTTGAAGCAGCAATAATGAGCAGATGTGCAGAGATGAACTGGACTTACCCGTGAATATGTGGAGAAGCAGTAGTGAGACTAAAACCATCATGTCCCAAACAAACAAGCTGAGCAGTGCTCAAACTAAACTGTTGGAAACTCTGACTTCTTTCTCATGCTGACAACCAGCTTCTGTCCTTTTGTACAGGAAGTCCTTCCTCCTCATGATGTCACTTTAACATGTGAAACCAACAGGAAAGGAAGTGGTTGGAGAATGTGTGTCAGGGATTTCAATGGGAATGGAACAATTCACTCCTTTGAGAAAAAGTCTATGAAACTATCAAACATTTGAACTGATGAATCTAACAAGAAGAAACATGGAGAAGAAACCATAAAGAATAGAAACAAAGATTTGAAAAAGAAAAGCACAATAGTTTAATTGGGTGAATACTTTTTGAGATATGGACAATTTAGTAAGGGGGCTATGTATTGATTTTTGAGCATCCTTATTTATTTATTTATTTATTTTCCATTTTCAGCTTCCAATATCTCAGAACTACATCATATATGAAACTGATATTTGTTATAGTAATACGGCTCCACCTACTCTCACATAATATTCAAAAAGCTCTGCTATACATCCTATTTGGTGGAAATGCTTAACCCTCAACCCCATGAGCCAGAATAATTCCAGAATATCAAGCATCGTCAGGTTTCCTACCAGACATATTTGGAGATAGAGGGATCCTGCAGTCCAAAATGGAGCAGAATTTCTCAGTAATTAAAGACCAAAATAGTTGTACTGGGGAGCAAAACCATAAGGCATGTAAATAAGAATCAGCTGTTCTCTGGGTGCACTGAGAAGAGATGTCTGTTGGAGAAAAACCCATTTTATGCATTTTCTGTTGGGTAATGTGAGTTCTGTGGAGAACTTTGTATTGAATAAGTTGAAGGTTTGTGTTTTTTGTCTTCTTAAAAGTATTACAACAAATTTATGTCGAGAAATTGTTGTTGTTGATTGAAAGTTCAACCTCCCATTTAGTGACTGGTTAGTGAATAGAGTTAGTGTTTGAGAGAGACCTATACATTTTTGAAAGATTTTTATTTTTTTTTTTACATTTTTTTAATAAACATCACCAGTTCTGGAGGTTGGAAGGTAATTGGATCTACTGGAGTGTTTTTCTTAATTGTCTTTGTTACTTGTACGTACAGTAGAATATTACTTTTATTTATGTTAGATTGTTATATGTCCTGAGTCTGTCATCTTGGCAGAGTTCTTGGAGATGAGTGATATTAATTATTATTAATATTACATGAATATTTGCTGATGTGCCATCCAGGATTGAGTTATAGTGTCCTGGATCATTTAAAGAGTTATTAATACCTTGTCCTTCAGGGTGTGAATTCTTCTTAAACTATATATTCTTCTACAGCAAATCAGAATTCCTATATGAACCACAGACAAATAGTTAAGTTTAAACATTTATAAATCAAACAAGTTAAATGTATTTATACTTACACTAAAAAGCGCGACGGACACTAACCTAAGTATTAATGCTCAACTACATAAAAATAAAAAGAGAAATCTTAGTGGAAGAAAGAAAGAGAAATAAAAACAACAACATGCTGTTAGAACAACTCCAAAGATTTTGTCCAGACGTTGGTGGTTTCCTGTCACTGTGGGCCTCAGAGCACAGTAGTACACAGCAGAGTCACACACATGAAGATCCTGAATCATCAGAGGAACAGAGCTGTCTTTGAGCTCAGCATCAAATCTGTCCTTCACAAACTCTGGAGAATTAATTGCTTTACCTCCGTAATAATTCAGAATAAACTTTGGGTAACTGTTCACTTCTTGCTTGTACCAGTACAAATCGGAGTATTCATTAAGACTGCTAAAAGTACATTTAAGTGTAGCAGTTTGTCCTTCAGTCAGAATAACATCTCCTGGTGGCTGTGTGACTTTCTCCTCTCCTTTACACTCTGTGGAAGAACAGAACATCCAGAAGGAGAGACCAGTCAGCTCCAAAGGAATTTAACATTGAAATCCAAAGCGTACCATGAACAGTTCATCAATGTATTCAAATGTTTCAGAGACAAACATGTACAGTCTGTATGTTACCAAAGCAAAAAGCAGCGAGAAGAATCCACAGCCAAAGTTCCATTTGTACAAGCAGGTTTGAATGTGTGGAAGAAAGCAGCTCCTGTTCATATTCAGTAGTAGAATAGCTCTCTTTAAAGCAGCACTTCTTATCCACACAGAGGCTGAACATAGAGGAGTGGATATAGCACAGTGCTGCCCTCTAGTGGAGCTACAGAGTGCAGTGAAGCCACCCAGCAGCCAGTCACTAGACATCCATGAGACATGAAGAACATCAGAATCAGAATGCTTTTTTTGCCAGGTATAGTTTAAAACAATACTAGGAAAATGATTTGGTACTTGCAGCAATAGAACACACATCAACACACAGGAGCAGCCATTTGCGGTGCCCCCGTATTTAGGTGAAACAGGGATAAACAACAGGAGGAGAGGTGAGGGGAAAAACGGCCAGTTTGAGACTGGTTTCCCTAAACAGAGAAGGCAGTGTAAAACCAGGAAAAAAACCACCTCCGCAAACAAAAATTTAAGCAGGACACAGTCAAATAACACGAGACCAGACACGTGGGTAGGGTTGAGTAGGGGGTTTGCTAGGGGAGGAGGTCTGGTGGGAAGGAGAACAGGATTCCAGCCATTTGGGGAAATGGGCGTGCTGCCGATGGGCGCTCCTACCACGCCTCCATGAGGCACGGATGGGAGGGGAGGCGGGCAGATGGCTGACGAAGGCATTTGAAATTGAAGGCCTGTAGCAGTGCTACTGACAACAGCCAGATAACGTGTGGCAACAGTTCAGCATCAACAGTTCCAGGTGGGAATGTAGGGAAGGAGCTGGTTATAAGAGATGAGTCAACCTTGGCTGGCTAGGGAGCCGAAAGGGAGATAAGCAATGTGTTTTTTTTTAAACGGGCTATGTCTATTTTCAATAGCTTTCTGTCCTGGGTCTCTCTGCTATAATCCAAATAGTGGCCTAACTACTTCCAAGCCGGGCCTCCAACTTCTCCCAGTTGTTATCCATAACGTATAGACGATCCATAAGCAGCTTGCTTCATGGATCAACACATGAGTCTGAGTGTTCAGAACCCTGCTACATCCTTCAGAAATCACTGGCAGCTTTTCCAAAACACTTGCCAGCATAGTACGGACTTTTCGATAGATTAGGAAGCCACCAGCTCCGATCAGCAGGATGCCTACTATCACTATTCCAATCATGTTGATGTCCTCCATGTCTTCCATGGGAAAAGAATCGACAGACACACAACACGCCACTTGTTCCAAGGGTGAAGTGCATATCCAGCCACAAACGCCCCGCTTGGACCACCCCCGGTTCTTTTTGTCGAAAAAATCTGGTCGATAGCACTGATAGACCAACGATATAATTCCATTATTCCAGGTCTGGATGAGTCGCAGAGAGAGTCTCTTGTTAGGCTCACAGGACCAGACAAAGCAGCAGCAGGGAGAGATAAGGACGGAGGGAGAGAGAAACAGAGAGTGCGACTGCCTTCGTTGAGAAGCAGAAGAAGAAGCCCACTGAGAACATCTACATCCTCTAATGGAGGAAATCCCTGGACTGTTGTCTATGATCAATATAAATTCACGTTACAGATTTTTTAAATGTATTTATTTTAAAAAGAAACTTAAAAAAAAAACACAAAAAAATAAAAAAATACAAGAACTCACAAAATCTCCCCGAAAACAAAACCCCTATAAAAACAAATTGACAAAAATAATACTAAATTGATAAAAAACAAAATGTATAGTGTCACGGCAAATTGGCGGTTGCACTCATTTGGAAACATGATTTATGCTCTGGTTGAATGATGAAGTTCAGTCAAAGCATGATAATTTTATAAAAAAAGGATTTATTATAAACTAAATGAAAAAAGGTCTTCCATCCTGTAGGAAGGGCAAGAGGCCAGAAACTAACTGGAAAGTTCCACAGCTTAAACTTTATACAGATAGAGAAAAGTCCCACCCTGATGAGAGGAAAGGAGGGGGTTAGATTCCCCAACAGTGGAGACGTTGGAGCAATGATATCTGTCTTGATAATGTGTGTGCGTCAGTTGGTGTGTGTGTGTGTACGTGTGTGTGTGATGGGAATGTGAGTGAGTATGTGTGTGTGTGTGTGTATCTGCATGTGAGTTTGAGTTTGGCCTTGACGGTCAGATGCAGCTTATTTGTGTGCGTAAGTGAAAAAATGTGAGTCGGCCATCTAAACCCTGTGAAAGGCATAAAACAAGAATCACATCTTATTATACGTAGGCACTGTTACAGAGCTCTGCTTATCAGAGTTTTTGGTATGAGACCTTGAGCAGAGACTGTTTGTTGCTGGCACTGTGAATACAGCACAATCTGTCTGTACTGCGGGTAATCTAATCTAACATGACTCAGCAAAATAGTTATGTCTCTGTTCAAAAGTACAACAATATAATGCAGTCATTGTGTATAAACAAACACATGACAAATTGTACACATGAACACACATTTGATGATATGATGAATAATATAATAATTGCCATAACAATAGAAATCTAAAAAGGGCCAAAATACAATCACAAAGGGGGTATGCTACGAAACTAGAAAATTATATCCTGGATTAATCTCTGTTAGTGGGCTTCACCTAACAGCTGTCCTACGAAGGTTGATCACAACACACTAATTTAACCAAGTGTTTTCAGCCTAGGTACATGCACGCTCCCCTAAAAGGGGTGGAGATTGCAGCCTCTGACCAATCAATGGAGAACCTGGCAGAGCAACCGTCTTTACAATGAATGGAGGAACAGCTTATGATCTTAAACAAATATAATGAATTTAAATCCATGATGACAGCAAAGAGTGCAGCGTGCACCAGGAGGGAATGCTGACAGCTAATCACCGACTCTGTGAATGCATGAAATTATTTATGATATTAATCTATTGGATGATAAACGGACAGCGCTCTGATCAGTTTCCTTTTATTACAGCACACACGTTTTTCTATTCAAGTAGACATATTTATCACACACACTGGGATGAGAGCACATTGTTTCACTGTAGTATGTTCCTGCTGATGTGGTCAGCCTCACTATAGGTATGAATGAATGAATGAATGAATGAATGAATGAATGAATGAATGACTTCACCCTTACTTGCATACAAAGACAGAGGCTTCATCAGCTGACTATAGATCAGTTCATCAGATATATATCTATATCTTTCCTAAATGATGTCATCAGTAAATGAAAGGATTGCGTTGATGTCTAAATATTCTCTCTCCTGTCAGATCAGATCAGATCAGATCCACACAGTGACGTGTTCACACATCACCTTTTATTGGACAGCTCATTTTCTAAGAGAACTGATTGGTCAGGAGGCGAGACTTTAGCGCTCGCTTAACAGGAAGTGTCAAAATAAAACTGGGAAAAGCCAAACCATGAACATGAATGTGACATTGATATTTTTACTAACTAATAAAAACTAAACTATACAGGTGCTGGTCATACAATTAGAATATCATAAAAAAGTTGATTTATTTCAGTAATTCCATTCAAAAAGTGAAACTTGTATATTATATTCATTCATTTCACACAGACTGATATATTTCAAATGTTTCCTTATTTTAATTTTGATGACTATAACTCTAAACTAATGAAAATCCCAAATACAGTATCTCAGAAAATTTGAATATTACTTAAGACCGATAAAAAAAAGATTTGCAGAAATGTTGGCCAACTGAAAGTATGATCATGTACACCACTCAATACTTAGTTGAGGCTCCTTTTGCCTGAATTACTGTAGCAACGCGGCGTGACATGGAGTGGATCAGTCTGTGGCACTGCTCAGGTGTTATGAGAGTCCAGGTTGATCTGATAGTGGCCTTCAGTTCTTCTGCATTGTTGGGTCTGGTGTCTCACATCTTCCTCTCCACAATAGCTCATAGATTTTCTATGGGGTTAAGGTCAGGCCAGTTTACTGACCAATCAAGAACAGCGATGCCATGGTCCTTAAACCAGGTACTGGTAGCTTTGGCACTGTGTGAGGTGCCAAGTATTGTTGGAAAATGAAATCTGCATCTCCATAAAGTTGGTCAGCAGCAGGAAGCATGAAGTGCTCTAAAACTTCCTGGTAGACGACTGCGTTGACCTTGGACCTAAGGAAACACAGTGGACCACATGGCACCCCAAACCATCACTGACTGTGGAAACTTTACATTCCACCTCATGCAACCTGGATTCTGTGTCTCTCCTCTCTTCCTCCAGACTCTGGAACCTTGATTTCCAAAGGACATGTAAAATGTACTTTGATCAGAGAACATCACTTTGGATCACTCAGCAGCAGTCCAGTCCTTTTTTCTTCTTCTTGGAGATGAGTGATAATAATTATTATTAATATTACATTAACACATGCTGAGGTGCCATCCAGGATTGAGTTATAGTGTCCTGGATTATTTAAAGAGTTATTAATACCTTGTCCTTCCGGGTGGTAATTCTTCTCAAACTATATACTCTTCTATAGCAAAGTTATATTATTACATGAACCACAGAAAAATAGTTAAACATGTATTAATCAAACAAGTTAAATCTATTTACACAAACACTAAAAAGTATTTATGCTCAACTACATAAAAATAAAAAGAGAAATCTTTGTGGAAGAAAGAAAAAGAAATAAAACAACAACATGCTGTTAGAACAACTCCAAAGCTTTTTGTCCAGACGTTGGTGGTTTCCTGTCACTGTGGGCCTCAGAGCACAGTAGTACACAGCAGAGTCACACACATGAAGATCCTGAATCATCAGAGGAACAGAGCTGTCTTTGAGCTCAGCATCAAATCTGTCCTTCACAAACTCTGGAGAATTATCTGCTGAATAACGTGAACGTGTCAGAATAAACTTTGGGTAACTGTTCACTTCTTGTTTGTACCAGAACAAATAAGGGTTTGAGTCAGTGGTGGTAAAAGTACAATTGAGTGTAGCAGTTTGTCCTTGAGTCAGAATAACATCTCCTGGTGGCTGTGTGACTTTCTCCTCTCCTTTACACTCTGTGGAAGAACAGAACATCCAGAAGGAGAGACCAGTCAGCTCCAAAGGAATTTAACATTGAAATCCAAAGCGTACCATGAAGAGTTCATCAATGTATTCAAATGTTTCAGAGACAAACATGTACAGTCTGTATGTTACCGAAGCAAAAAGCAGCGAGAAGAATCCACAGCCAAAGTTCCATTTGTACAAGCAGGTTTGAATATGTGGAAGAAAGCAGCTCCTGTTCATATTCAGTAGTAGAATAGCTCTCTTTAAAGCAGCACTTCTTATCCACACAGAGGCTGAACATAGAGGAGTGGATATAGCACAGTGCTGCCCTCTAGTGGAGCTACAGAGTGCAGTGAAGCCACCCAGCAGCCAGTCACTAGACATCCATGAGACATGAAGAACATCTGAGAACATCTACATCCTCTAATGGAGGAAATCCCTGGATTGTTCTCAGGTTCTTTGGAAAACTCTCTGAGGTGTGTTTGTGTGTGTGTGTGTGTGTGTGTGTGTGTGTGTCCTCTGGTGGTTTGAAGGAGATGTTGAGAAAACTTAAGGCTGGGATACACTGTGTGATTTTTTCAATCGTTGTACTCAGCTCCAGCTCAAACTGTGCGACTCAGAGGCAGAGCCCGAATGTGCGCAGCTCACGATTCATGTTCTCACACTGTACGGTCCGACACTCTGACACGATCTGACTGCTCACACTGTACGTTCATACACGACACGTCGGACTCTTGTTTCTGGAAATGCAATGTAAAAATTAGAAGAAGAAGAAGAACATTGAAGCGTCGCCAAACAGAAAAACCCGGAAGTGGAGAGACGCTCGCAAATCTCAGCAAAAAGAGCTTTAAAATAGAAAAGATGGTGATGTGATGGACCAAGAGCTGGCTGGACAGACATGGGCACGACAGTCCGTCAATTTTACAGCGGTCCTGCGGTGTTCGCGCATGCGCAGTGTGAGTGTTTACGGTAAGCCGGTCCGTGGCACTGCTTCAACTGTGTGATACCCTCACGAGGAGTGACTGAATTTCAAATATGTTTGAAATCCTTACGCCCTATGATTGCTGATCGGGGGCTGGTTTTACATTTTTTTATAAAGGCTAAAAATCCCACAAAAAGATTTTAAAAAAATACAAGAACTCACAAAATCCCACCAAATCACAAAAAAACAAAAAAGAGAAGACAAACCCCATAAAAAATAAACAAAAAAACCCCATAACAAACAAGACAAAAATAATATCATTAGGAGGAAGTAAACATAGTTTAGTTCAAAACTGTATATAAGATTCTGGCATTTCTGTTCTTACTAATAATACAAGATATTATCTAAAGGCAGGGGACATTGTGTCAGAGTGGGCCATGTTCCGTGCCTCTGTTGTCGAGGCAGCTGACCGGTGCTGTGGCCACAAGGTAGTCTGTGAATAGAATAGAATAGAATATCCTTTTATTGTCCTTGTACAGGGTACAACGAAATTTGAGTACAACTCCAAGGTGCCAGTGAGAGAAGAAAATAAATATAAAAACACAGCAAAAACAATAGAAAATTTAAATATGACACAATAATATGTACAGATAAATACACAGATAGCAGCTTGAATGTACAGATCTACAAATAACAACAAAATGTTTTATTGCACAAGATCAATATGATCAGTATGTGTGAGCGATGTGAGCGGATTTGTTTGTTTCAGTGATAGCTCTAAGAAAGAAGCTATCCCTGAGTCTGTTTGTCCTGGTTTTGTGTGACCTGTACTGTCGGCCCGATGGTAACAGGTCAAACAAGTGATTACTGGGGTGGGAGGAGTCCTTGATGATGTTGCCTGCTCTGCTGAGGTAGCGAGAGTTAGCAATGTCGTCCAGGCTAGGCAGAGAGCAGCCAGTGATCTTCTGGGCTGTGCAGATGACCCTCTGCAGTGCTCTCCTATCTGCTGCTGTGCACCCTGCATACCACGCTGTAATGCAGTACGTCAGGATGCTCTCTGTGGTGGCTCTGTAGAAGGTCACCAGCAGCCTCTCCTCCAGGTTGTTCTTCCTGAGCACTCTCAGGAAATGGAGACGCTGCTGAGCCTTCCTCACCACCGCCGTGGTATTTGCAGTCCAGGAGAGATCATCGGAGATCTGCACGCCCAGGAACCTCATGGTGTGGACCCTCTCCACTCGGTCTCCGTGGATATAGAGTGGGGCTGGGTCCGCTCGGCTCTTCCTGAAGTCCATGATCGGTTCTTTTGTTTTTGTGGTGTTCAGTTGGAGGTTATTAACTGAACACCACGTAGTCAGTCTGCAGACCTCATCTCTGTAGTCAGACTCATACCCCCCTGAGATGAGCCCAACCACGGCGGTGTCATCTGCAAACTTTATAATGGAGTTTGATAGATGAGTCGGGGAGCAGTCGGATGTGTAGAGCATGAACAGGAGGGGGCTCAAAACACATCCTTGTGGAGAGCCAGTGCTGAGTGAGATGGTGCTGGACAGGTGGGGGCCGAGTTTGACAGATTGTGGGCGGTTTGTCAGAAAATCTTTGATCCAGAAGCAGATGGGGGTGGAGACCCCCTGGTGACTTAGTTTCTGGACCAGGATGTCTGGGATAATGTGGTTAAATGCTGAGCTGAAGTCCAGGAAGATCATCCTGACGTAGCTTCCCTGATGCTCCAGATGACTCAGCGCAGTGTGGAGCGCTATGGTGATAGCGTCCTCGGTGGATCGGTTTGACCTGTAGGCAAACTGGTGGGGGTCCAGAGTGGGAGGCAGACGGGACCGGATGTGCTGACAGACCAGTCTGCAACAGGCCTATAGTCGTTCGGGCTGTCCACTGCTGCCTTCTTCGGGATGGGGATGATGGTGGAGGTTTTGAGGCATGGCGGGACGGTGGCCAGTGTCAGGGACAGGTTGAATATTTTAGTGAAAACACCAGTCAGTTGGTCAGCACATGCTCTGAGTACTTTACCAGGTACTCCGTCGGGGCCGGCCGCCTTCCTGGGGTTTACTGACTTTAGAGCACCTCTCACTTCGTGCTCCTGGAGTATCAGTGTGCCGGTGCTGGGGGGGATGAAGGTGATGTGTCAGCTGAGGGCCTGACCGTTTCAAAGCGGGCGAAAAACTGGTTTAGGTCTTCTGCCAGCGAGACATCAGTCCTAGCAGTCTCTTGGTTCCTGCTTCTGTAGTTTGTTAAGTGATTTATCCCCTGCCTCATTTTAGGGATGTTTACAGCAAAGTGATCTTCGATCCTCCTCTTATAAGCCGCCTTGGCTTCGCTGATGCCTCTTTTCAGGTCTGCCCTTGCCGCTCTGTACGCTGCCCTGTCCCCTGACTTGAAGGCAGTGTTGCGGCTTTTTAAGAGGGATTTCACTTCGCTGTTCATCCAGGGTTTCCGGTTTGGAAACACCCTGACCCTTTTATTGACGGTGACATTGTCAACACAGTTCTTGATGTAGGAGAGTACGGTGTCAGTGTACTCCTGGAGGATGTGGTTGGAGAATAAATCCCATATAGTTGTTGAGAAGCAGTCCTGCAGCTGAGAGAGGGCCCCTTCAGGCCAGATTTCTGTTGTCTTTAACTGAGGCTTTGTTTTCCTCAGCAGGGTGGTGTAGGTGGGGGTGAGAGACATGCAAAGATGATCAGATCCAGCCAGATGGGGGAGGGGTGTAGCTTTGTAGGCATGCCTTATGTTGGAGTAAACATTGTCCAAAGTATTTTCCCCTCTGGTGGCAAAATCCACAAACTGGACGAATTTGGGAAGCACAGTCTTTAGGCATGCTTTATTAAAGTCACCAGCAACGATAAAAACCCCGTCGGGGTGGGCGAGCTGCTGTTTGTTTATGGTACTGAGAAGGAGGCTGAGGGCCGAGCTAACGTTAGCATCCGGTGGGATGTAAACAGCCATCACAATAACTACTGGGAATTCCCTCGGGAGATAAAAAGGTCTGCACGAGACTGCCAGAACCTCTAAATCAAGAGAGCAATGTGTGTCAATGATCCTGCTGTTCCCACACCACTCGTTATGTACGTAAACACAGAGCCCTCCACCTCTGCTCTTATCCGAGTCTCTGTTTCTGTCTTGCCGGTGTAGCGTGCGGCTTGCTAGCTTGACTGCAGCGTCCGGAATCAGCGGGTGAAGCCATGACTCCGTGATGAGGATGATGCTGCAGTTCCGAACAAAGCTCATCGTGGCCATCTGTAACTCCAATTCGTTCATTTTGTGGGTGATGGATCTGGCGTTCGAGAGTGCCTGTCATGGTGGCAACACCCAAACCCGTTGGTGGACACCAGGGGTGAGGGATGCCGTCAGGCTGAAGAAGGAGTCCTATCGGGCCTTTTTGGCCTGTGGGACTCCGGAGGCAGCAGACAGGTACCGACGGGCCAAGTGGAATGCAGCCACGGCAAACACAGAGGCAAAAACCCAGACATGGGAGGAGTTTGGTGACAAAATGGAGAATGACTTCCAGACCGCTTCGAAGAAGTTCTTGACCACCATTCGTCAACACTGTGTATGGTGCGGATGGTGCACTGCTGACCTTGACTAGCGGACATTGTGGATCGGTGGAAAATATACTTTGAAAACCTCCTCAATCCCACCGACACACCTTCCAATGAGGAAGCAGAGCCTGGGGACCAGGGAGTGGACTCTTTTATCTCTGAGGATGAGGTTGCTGAAGTGGTGAAAAAGCTCCTCCGTGGCAAGGCCCCAGGGGTAGATGAGATCCACCCAGAGTTCTTCAAGATGATGGATACTGTGGGGCTGTCCTGGTTGACATGACTGCAGCATCACGTGGACATAGGGGGCAGTGCCCCTGGATTGGCAGAAGGGGGATCAGAGGGTGTGCTTCAACTATAGAGGGATTACACTCCTCAGCCTCCCTGGTACGGTCTATTCATGGGTACTAGAGAGCAGGGTCCATCGGATAGTCAAACCTCAGAGCCAGGAGGAGCAATGTGGTTGTCCTGGTCAGGGAACTGTGGACAAGCTCTACACCCTCGGCAGGGTCTTGTGTTTTGTGGACCTGGAGAAGGCATTCCACCATGTTCCTCAAGAATTCCTGTGGGGGTGTCGTCTGGGAGTATGAGGTATCAGACCCCCTGATAGGGGCTGTCTGTTCCCTGTTCGACCAGAGTCAGAGCTTGGTCCGCATTGCCGGCAGTAAGTCGAACTCGTTTCCAGTAAGGGTTGGACTCTGCCATGGCTGCCCTTTGTCACCGATTGATTGATTGATTGATTGATTGATTGTTTATTCCGAGTTCTTTGTACATTACATATAATTCAAACTAACTTACTTTCATATATACATGAACTCAAAAAGGAGTGGGAGGAAGTAAACTTATAAGTTCCCACCCCTGTAATTGTCATAATTCATATCAGTGGTTGCTTTCTTTCACAAAGAAGTTAACATAACAGATAAACAGTTTATGTTACTAACAATGGTAATTACTTTAGTAGATCACAATATATTGTCAAGCTCATATGTAACAGTTTTAAAAAATATATATTCATATTCTTATACTAAGAACACCTCCTACATTGTTCACCTAAATACACCCTTTACATTTATAGTCTATCATATATTTTATTTATTTTTTAGTCACAAAAATCATCGCTATGGTTATAGTTCAGCGTCATCAAGCACAACAATATTTTTAGCACTGTTATTGCCTATTATATATATATATATATTTATATATATATATATATATATATATATATATATATATATATTCAATATTCCTCTTCATTTCTGTACTCTGCACAAATATTTACAAATTTTAAAAATAAATATAAAGGGAATATGTTGTCAATGTTTTATATGGTTCCCCAAACCATTCCAGAGTAAGTCTCCACATACTGACACACCAACTTTTCCTGGTGGATCCACCAATGGGACTTTAAAGTTACCACATCCCCTCAGGCTTTACTGCCCTTCATTATTACAAAATCATTTCTGGATGTTATATGCAATACATTATTGTTGGCCTTGTATAAAAGAAGTACAGTATATAGTTTTACCAAATCAGTGAGCTTCAGAAGTCCAGATTTTAGAAATAGACAGTTTGTGTGATCGATGTAACCAACTTTATGTATAACTCTTATCGCAAGCTTTTGTAATAAAAAGAAAGGATGTCATGAGCTTTTATAGATGTTACCCCATATTTTTACACAATAAGTTAAAGAGGGTAATATTAACGTGCAGTACAGCATGTGGAGAGCATCATAATCAATAATGTTTTTAACTTTGTTTATTACTGCAATGCTTTTTGCAACCTTTGATTGTATAAGTCTTATGTGTGGCTTCCATGATAGTTTGTTGTCCACTGTTATACCTAAACATTCAGATACAGTTTCAATTTGTATACCATCTATGTTTAATTGTTTTTCAGTTTTATTTTTGTAGTTTCCAAAAAACATAGCTTTAGTCTTGTTCAGATTTAAGGATAGTTTGTTTATGTCCGTCCATTTTTTCACTTTCCTGAGTTCATTGTTGACAGTACTAATTAGAAAATAGTGTATATTTTCTTTTGGTCTTCTCGTATCATGGCAACATTGTCTGCTATGATTTCTAATGACCTCCTGAGTTCGTCTGCCTCCTCGGCAGTAATGTTTTTTTTCGGAGGAGGCATTGTGAAATAGCTGGAACACTTTAGGCTAACTGTGGTCTGATGTAGAAGCTGCTGCCTGAGGCCTTACATTGCTACTGGAATGGCCTGGTAGCTCCAGCTACTGGCTGCTGCCAATCCAGCGTGAACCCATTTACTTCCCAGACAGCAGTCGTAACTCCACCTTCCATGAGAATTAAACACCTTCAAAGGGTTTTAATTTAAAGAAGACAGAGAAAGAACATCAACCAACATGTTTTCTGTGACCTTCTCATGAAGAATGTGGAGATTATAATCCTGTAAAAGAAGGAACCACTGTATAAACCACTGGTTTAAATTCCTCATCCATGAGAGGAAAATGAGGAGGTTATGGTTGGTGAAAACCTGTATGGGCTGGGAACTCAATCCTACTGAAACCTTGAAGTTCTGAAGGGTCAACAACAAGGCTAGTGCCTCCTTCTCCATAGTGCTGTAGTGAACCTGGTGTTTATTCAACTTTTTTGAGAAGTAGCAAATCAGATGGTCGACTTCATGTTAGTCTGTCTGTAAAAGAACAGCACCAGTACCCACATGCTGGTGTCAACTTCTAACTTAAAAGAACATCAAAGTCAGGTGCAGCTAACACAGGCTAACTACATAAAAGAGCTTTGGTGGAATCAAAAACAGTCTGACACACAGACAACATTTTTCATGAGACTTACTAGAGCGGTGAGAGAGGCGACAACTTCCAAAAAGTTCCCACAAAACCCTCTATAGTACCCACACATCACAATAAATCAGTGTAGTGCACGTTTTGACTGTGGAGAAGGTAAATAAACCACAGCATGACTCACCTGTTTTCAGAGGTAAGTTACTGTTTCCTTCAAAAGTCACAATTTGCAAGATTGTGTGTAAGAGATTAAATATTTACTGATTAAAAATCAGGGATAATGTTGCCACAAGCTCCACCCACATGGTTGAGTAAGCTACATCATCACCAACGTATGCTTCACAGTTGTTGACTTTGACCAAAACTCTGTTCATTAAGCTCTGAAAAGTAGCGTGAGCATTCCTTAACCTGAATGACATCACAGTGTATTGTAGAAACCAATCAGGGGTGACAAAGACAGAGATCTCTGAAACACGGGGAGTTCATGGAACCTGCCAGTAACCTTTTAACAGGTCCAACTTTGTGACATATCTGGTAGAACCAACCTGATCTATGCAATCCTCCATCCAGGGTAACGGGTAGGAGTCGGGCTTTGTGACGGCGTTTACTTTCCAATAGTCATTACAGGAACGAGCAGTGTTGTCAGGTTTGGGAACTAACACACATGGGGAGCTCCATGCACTTATGCTTGGGACAGCTAACCCATGCTACATTAGATAATTCACCTCACTTTAAATCAAAGCTGGTTTAGTGGGATTGACCCTATAAGCATGTTGTTTGATTAACAGATGACCCTGAACATCAATGTGACTAAAAAACTGAAGTCTGACGAGGATGATCAGAGAAAAGTGTTAAATTATCCTCAGTTTAATGATGTCAGCTCTTGTACATTTGTTTAAATAAGATAAAAAAAAGACTCTAAGTCACTCAACACCTCTGAGTTTTGAGTTTATAATCCACAGATCACACATCAAAAGAACTGTTTAAATATGTTTTATTTAAAACTAAATGCAAATAATTTAAGAACAAAATTAAATTAAATTTCTTTCCAACTTTAAATTGTCTTTTTCTTAGTAATTCTTCTGTGTTTTGCAGAGAATGGTTTATTAAAAGTTGATGAACAGTGTGTGAACTGTATGAAGGTGTGTGTTGGATGTGTCAGTGTGAGTGAGCAGCTGTCAGGTTGTTGTACAGAGATTGTGTGTTTGCTGTCACTGTGGGCCTCACAGCACAGTAATACACAGCAGAGTGTGACAGTGCAGCAGAGGAGATGATCATTTGGAGTTGGTTTGTCTTCACATTGATCTTCAGTCCATCAACAGCAGCTTCACCCACATCTCCTGATGTTGAGTGAGAAATAAGAAATTCTGGTGCTTTTCCAGGATCTTGTTTGTACCAGAAAAAATAATAAGCAGATGCAATTTTGCTGTAATTGTAGGACAGAGTCAGTGTGTCTCCTGTTAAAGTGTTCACTTCAGTGCTGACTGCTTTGAGTTCTTCACACATGATTTCTACAGGAACAGAGAAAACTCTTTAAGTTGGTATGTTTCACTTTAAGGCCTTTGCTAACTTTGAAGCAGCAATAATGAGCAGATGTGCAGAGATGAACTGGACTTACCCGTGAATATGTGGAGAAGCAGTAGTGAGACTAAAACCATCATGTCCCAAACAAACAAGCTGAGCAGTGCTCAAACTAAACTGTTGGAAACTCTGACTTCTTTCTCATGCAGACAACCAGCTTCTGTCCTTTTGTACAGGAAGTCCCTCCTCCTCATGATGTCACTTTAACATGTGAAACCAACAGGAAAGGAAGTGGTTGGAGAATGTGTGTCAGGGATTTCAATGGGAATGGAACAATTCACTCCTTTGAGAAAAAGTCTATGAAACTATCAAATATTTGAACTGATGAATCTAACAAGAAGAAACATGGAGAAGAAACCATAAAGAATAGAAACAAAGAGTTGAAAAAGAAAAGCTCAATAGTTTAATTGGATGAATACTTTTTGAGATATGGACAATTTAGTGAGGGGGCTATGTATTAATTTTTGAACATCCTTATTTATTTATTTTCCATTTTCAGCTTCCAATATCTCAGAACTACATCATATATGAAACTGATATTTGTTATAGTAATACGGCTCCACCTACTCTCACATAATATTCAAAAAGATCTGCTATACATCCTATTTGGTGGAAATGCCAAACCCTCAACTCCACTAGCCAGAATATTTCCAGAATATCAAGCATCGTCAGGTTTCCTACCAGACATATTTGGAGATAGAGGGATCCTGCAGTCCAAAATGGAGCAGAATTTCTCAGTAATTAAAGACCAAAATAGTTGTACTGGGGAGCAAAACCATAAGGCATGTAAATAAGAATCAGCTGTTCTCTGGGTGCACTGAGAAGAGATGTCTGTTGGAGAAAAAACCCATTTAATGCATTTTCTGTTGGGTAATGTGAGTTCTGTGGAGAACTTTGTATTGAATAAGTTGAAGGTTTGTGTTTTCTGTCTTCTTAAAAGTATTACAACAAATTTATGTCGAGAAATTGTTGTTGATTGAAAGTTCAACCTCCCATTTAGTGACTGGTTAGTGAATAGAGTTAGTGTTTGAGAGAGACCTATACATTTTTTAAAGGTTTTTACATTTTTTAATAAACATCACCAGTTCTGGAGGTTGGAAGGTAATTGGATCTACTGGAGTGTTTTTCTTAATTGTCTCTGTTACTTGTACGTACAGTAGAATATTAATTTTATTTATGTTATATGTTTGAATTAGATTGTTATATGTCCTGAGTCTGTCATCTTGGCAGAGTTCTTGGAGATGAGTGATATTAATTATTATTAATATTACATGACTATTTGCTGATGTGCCATCCAGGATTGAGTTATAGTGTCCTGGATCATTTAAAGAGTTATTCATAACTTGTCCTTCAGGGTGTGAATTCTTCTTAATCTATATATTCTTCTACAGCAGAGCTTTAATATTACATGAACCACAGACAAATAGTTAAGTTTAAACATTTAGAAATCAAACAAGTTAAATGTATTTTTACTTACACTAAAAAGCGCGACGCACACTAACCTAAGTATAAATGCTCAACTTCATAAAAATAAAAAGAGAAATCTTAGTGGAAGAAAGAAAGAGAAATAAAAACAACAACATGCTGTTAGAACAACTCCAAAGCTTTTTGTCCAGACGTTGGTGGTTTCCTGTCACTGTGGGCCTCAGAGCACAGTAGTACACAGCAGAGTCAGACACATGAAGATCCTGAATCTTCAGAGGAACAGAGCTGTCTTTGAGCTCAGCATCAAATCTGTCCTTCACAAACTCTGGAGAATTATCTGCTGAATAACGTGAACGTGTCAGAATAAACTTTGGGTAACTGTTCACTTCTTGTTTGTACCAGAACAAATAAGGGTCTGAACTAGTGGTGCTAAAAGTACACTTTAGTGTAGCAGTTTGTCCTTGAGTCAGAATAACATCTCCTGGTGGCTGTGTGACTTTCTCCTCTCCTTTACACTCTGTGGAAGAACAGAACATCCAGAAGGAGAGACCAGTCAGCTCCAAAGGAATTTAACATTGAAATCCAAAGCGTACCATGAAGAGTTCATCAATGTATTCAAATGTTTCAGAGACAAACATGTACAGTCTGTATGTTACCGAAGCAAAAAGCAGCAAGAAGAATCCACAGCCAAAGTTCCATTTGTACAAGCAGGTTTGAATGTGTGGAAGAAAGAAGCTCCTGTTCATATTCAGTAGTAGAATAGCTCTCTTTAAAGCAGCACTTCTTATCCACACAGAGGCTGAACATAGAGGAGTGGATATAGCACAGTGCTGCCCTCTAGTGGAGCTACAGAGTGCAGTGAAGCCACCCAGCAGCCAGTCACTAGACATCCATGAGACATGAAGAACATCTGAGAACATCTACATCCTCTAATGGAGGAAATCCCTGGATTGTTCTCAGGTTCTTTGGAAAACTTTCTGATGGAACTCACCCTAACCCTGGTTTGTAAGACATGTGTTGTTGTGCTGCTTGAGGCTGGTTTAGGGCGGGGCTTTCATGTTGTCATTCAGTCGCTCCTAGGCTGAGGGTTACAGACGTCTTACTTCCTAGTGGATCATTTACCACCTTGTCCCGTCTTCCACACTAATAAAGTAGTTTTGATTGGAATGGATACCATCCAAAAGTGACACTAGTTCTGATTGGATTTCATCCCATGTCAACATTATAGATTAGTTTTTATTAAATAGTAAAAATATTAATGTCACATTCACGGTTTGGTTTTTCCTGGTTTTATTTTGACACTTCCTGTTTTGGTTTCTAATTGTCTTTGTCATTCCAGGCTGCTTCACCCTCTGATCAGCCTGTCCCATCAGTTTCTCCTGGGTTCCCAGCTGCCACTAATCAGTCGTTAGTCTGTCTATTTAGTTCAGCTCCTTCACTTTCTGTTTACCAGATTGTCTGTGTTCATTCTTGACCAGTAATCCAGCGTTTCCATAGTGACGAGTTCTGACTCTTGTTTTTTTCCTCATCCTGCTCCTTTTGTACCTCTGATTGTGCTGACTCATCGTGTACTGACCTGTTTATGAATAAACTCTGGTTCTGGGTCCTACATTTGAGTTCTGTTCAGTCTGGTCCAACGTTAACATCAACATGATTTTTACAACAGTGTTTTAGGGATACATTGATTAAAAAAATTGTAAGAGAAAATATTACGAGAATAAAGTCATAGGATAATGTTATTAGAATAATCTTGTAATGTTAAGAGATTAAACTTGGTGAGTTGAAAATAGATGCATTTTCTTTTTAAGATTCTTATTCTGATAATGTGGTGCAGATTGGCTACATGATGAATAATATTCTAGTTTGTAAAATCTATACCAGAGTACAACTTCACTAAGCTCTACACACACCTTATGTTTCACTCTTCTAGATCTGTAGGATATATTATAACAATCATGTAATATTATGATTTTATTCATGGAATATTGTCCTACGACTTTATTGTTGAAATAATTTAATACATGTATTGTTATGCACCCGTCTAGGAGGTAGGTACATAACCATATTACGCCGGAAGGTATTTGTCCCCAGTCCCCAAATAACTGATTTAAACAAACAGACATGAGGTATATTTACAATTTTTAGTGTTTCAACAATATTTTACAAAGCAATAAAGAACAAAAAACAGAATCACAACTAGGGAGGCCAGTCTAACACTCACGTTTCTAAAGATCCAGAAAATCACTGACAGAAAAAACAAAGGCAGAGAACTGAACAAAGTCATTACTATAACCAAAGATCTTAGTCTTTGGAGGCTGGGAACAACGAGGTGCACTGCTGTCAGAGGTCCCCCCCCCCCCCCTTTTTTCCTTTAGGGGGAGAGGTGTACACAAGACAATGCATCAGCAAATACATTATCTTTACCTTTTTTGTGACAGATGTTTATGTTAAAATCTTGCACAAGCAGCGACCATCACATCAATTTGCGATTTGTATTACCCATCCGTGCCAAGAATACAAGGGGATTATGGTCTGTAAAGACCTGAATGGGCAGCGAACTAGACCCAACGTACACTTCGAAATGTTGCAGAGCGAGCAACAGTGATAGTGCCTCCTGTTCAATGGTGCTGTACTGAATTTGGTGTTTATTGAATTTCTTGGAGAAATATGCGACTGGATGGTCAATACCATTTTTGTCCTGTTGAAGAAGCACTGCACCTGCCCCACGAGCACTGGCGTCGACCTCTAGCTTAAAGGGGCGCGTAAAAACGGGAGCGCAGAGCACCGATGTGCTCCAGAGGAGCGCTTTAGCAGACTCGAACGATTCCTGGCATTCAGGCGAGCAAACTAAAGTTTGAGAGACACTGGTGAGGCTAGTCAGTGGGAAAACTACATCAGAAAAGTTACAGCAAAAACCTTGATAATAACCCACCATCCCAAGGAAACGGCGCAGCTGGCGCCGTGTCTGGGGTACAGGATAAGCTAGGATAGCTTCAACTTTTGCAGAAGGAACTCGTACCTGACCCTGGCCTACCTCCTTGTTTAAGTAAGTCACGGTGGCCCTACCAAAATCACATTTGGCCAAGTTGAGTGTGAGGGTTGCTTTTTGTAACCTCTCAAAGATGTCCGAGAGTGACTGAACATGCTCATGCCATGTTTGTGAGTAAACAACAATGTCATCCAAGTATATTTCACAATTTCTCACACAGGAAAGAACTTTGTTCATAAGTCGCTGAAAGATGGCAGGTGCATTACGCAGACCAAAGGGCATTACGGTGTATTGCAAAAAGCTGTCAGGAGTAACAAAGGCAGAAATCTCAGAGGCACGAGGAGTTAAAGGGACCTGCCAATAGCCCTTCAACAAATCAAGCTTTGTTACAAATTTGGTCGAACCAACACGGTCAACACAATCCTCCATCCTTGGCAGGGGATAAGAGTCAGGCTTGGTAACGGAATTAACCTTCCTAAAATCAGTGCAAAAACGAGGCGTTTTAGCTGCCTTCGGCACGAGCAGACACGGAGAGCTTCAGGCACTAGAGCTAGGAACTGCCAACTCATTTTTCAGCAGATGAGTTACCTCCTGCTGAAATTGCACACGTTTTGCCGGATTCACACGGTAGGAATGTTGCTTGATGGGCCTGTGATCACCAACTTCAATATCATGGGCCAGCACTGTAGTGCGAGAGGGAGTGTCACAAAATAATGACAAATGACTATTAATCAAGTTGTAAATGTCATTTTTGGCTTTGTCATTCAAATGTGGCAAGTGTGATTTTAAATCAGACAGGATTTCCGAGTTAGGAAGACGAGCGAAAGGCTCGGCAAAGGAAACACGAAGCCCCTCACTCTCGGGAAAATACACAGAGGGAGACAAAGGGACACTAGAAACGGAGAGCATAGTCGAAGATAAATGCGAGTCACGGTCAAAATAAGCCATCAGATTGACATGACATACGTGAGTCTTCCTCCGCCTATCCGGGGTTCCAATGACGTAATTTGTGTCACCTAGTTTATTTTCAACAACATAAGGTCCGGAAAATTTTGCCTGGAGGGCAGAACCGAGAATAGGAAGGAGGATCAGAACTTTGTCGCCAATGTGGAATTCTCTTTTCACACTTTTTTTCGATCAAACCGAGTGTTGAGGATTGATACCTCTGATTGCTGATTTTAGCCTAACTGACCACTGCAGGGCTCCGGTCAGAGAGCACACGAGACATCAGATGGATATTAACTATTTACTGATGAACTGTATGTGCACAGCGATGCATCTGGTACAGAGTAGCAGTTTCTGTACGTACAACAAGAAATAAAGACTAAATTAACATTGTGTACTACATAAATCAAAATGCTGTAAATAAACACTCACAATAAGTAGAGATTACATTTGTCAATATTAACCTCATAATATATATATATATATATATATATATAATTATAATGAAACCACACAGCATATAAATGTAAACTGGAAACAATCTGAGGCTAACACATTTACCAACCAACTCTGTTAGCTTAAACAATGCTAAATCACAATCCTCCTGAAGAGTGAGAACTCACATTTTAAAGAATGCAAAATACACACCAGGAACTAAACAACACTATCAGAAGAAGTAAGTAACATGTATGTATTCATTTCCCATCACTATGAACATAACTTACATCATCAGTGACTGCTGCACCACTGCAAACATTTCCACAGTCAAACGTAGTGAGAAAAGGGGAAACACAACATAGACACCTTTCAAAATAAGAGCGCACATTTCAAAATAAATGCATCAGTACACATTAGTCTACAACTTGAAGAATTCTTAACACCGAGTTTTCATTTTCTTTTGGGAAACCAAAAGAGCGCTGCGCGCAGCATCGCACACTTTATGTAGGCGCTCTCTAAAAGAACTCACATAATCTAACACATTTTTAGTCTGGCCCGGAGTATCGGATAGGCACCTTTCACAGAGCCTTCTCAAAGGACCACGCACCGTGTGACCAAAAACTAATTCAGCGGGGCTAAAGCCAATGGATTCTTGCACACTTTCACGTATTGCAAGGAGAAGAAAAGGCAAACCCTCATCCCACTCCTTACCCGACTCAAGACAGTATTTCCTCATCATGGACTTTAAGGTCTGGTGAAAACGGTCGAGAGCACCTTGAGATTCTGGATGAAAACTGCTGGACAATTGGTGTTTTATAGATAGGGTGGAAACAACCTGAGCAAACAGTTTCGATGTAAAATTTGTGCCTCGATCTGTCTGGATGGTTTTTGGCATACCAAAGGTGGAGAAAAAGTTCACGAGGGCTTTAATAATTGCTTTACTGTTAATCGTACGTAGCGGTATCGTCTCAGGGTACCGAGTTGCCGTACACATTAGTGTTAAGAGGTATTGATTACCAGACTTCGTTTTGGGAAGTGGACCAACACAATCTAAAATTATGTGGTCAAACGGTTCACCGAGAGAGGGAATTGGTTGCAGGGGAGCAGGTGGAATAACTTGATTTGGTTTACCACTAAGCTGGCAGACATGACATGATCTACAATAGTTAGACACATCACTCCTCAAACCTGGCCAAAAGAAATAACGCAATATGCGGTGGTAGGTCTTTTTAACCCCTAAATGCCCGGAAAAGTTGTCATGCGCAATACTCAGAACTTGGGATCTAAATTTTTGAGGCACTACCAATTGTTCGTACGAATTCCAGCCGAGATCACCAGACGGAGGAGTGTACTTACGCACCAAAACCCCATTGTCAATGCGATACACAGAGGGATTTTTAGCACCTACATCGGCAGCGGATGAGAGGCAGGTTACCAGAGATGGGTCAGACTGCTGTGCAAGGACAAATTCGGCCCTGTCAACAACAAAAGACAAACTAGCATCAGTCGGTAGCAAATTTTCAGTCACATGTTTGACAGATTTCCTAACAGTATTTTCCATTGTCTTAGAATCATCAGAGCACATAAATGAATCAGATAAATCTGTCACATCACCATACTTGCGTACCTGGGCACGTGTAACGGCACAAGCCGGAAACACGGAGGAATCTTTGACAGCAGTAGACGTATCCACAATAGGATTATCAATCACTTCGGGCATCGGAAAAACATTTTTACCTGCCAAATCGTTGCCGAGAATGAGTCCCACACCGTTCACCGGTAAGCGAGAGCGAACGCCAACCTTAACTGGACCAGAGACAAGAGGTGAGCACAAAAAAACAGTGTGCAGCGGTGCTCGGGTTACGCTCATCTCAACACCCCACAGAAGGACGTCAGAACCACAACAAGACTTATCGGAAAACGGCAAAATGTCTCGCAAAATAAGGGTCTGGGTCGCTCCCGTGTCACGCAAAATAGTGATTGGAACCTGATCCCCCTGCTCACCAGTCAGTGACACAAACCCCCTGAGAATGAACGGGCGATAAGCTTCATCCACCTCAGTAGATCCTTCAGTGCTGACAGAGGAGAGAGCAGGAGCAGGCCGAACAAAACCAACCCCTTTAGGCTCCCTACGGTTTTGTTCTTTGCGCTGCAGGGTTGGGCACTGTGCAATAAAATGCCCAACTTCATGGCAGTAGAAACACTCAGGGTTCTCAATATAGACAGGGTTTGTGCACGGAGGACTTTTGAGTGGAACTTGATTTTTTACTACACCGGTAGTGGAGAATACATGACGTACTGGAGAAAAAGAGACACGGTGAGTTAACACAAATTCATCAGCAAGCACGGCAGCCTTGGACAACATATCGACTTTTTGTTCATTTAAATAAACAACAATGTTATTGGGGAGACACAATTTAAATTCCTCCAACAAAAACAATTCACGAAGCCGTGCAAAATCAGAAACTTTACTAGCAGCGCACCACTTATCCAGCAACAAAGTTTAAAGGGCTAGGCTGGGGAGAAGCTCTGCTCAGCTCCATCGCTCTGATACAGAGGTGCATGAGCTCAACCTCACCAGATTTAGTCTCAAGCTCCACCTCTTTCATGCGAAGGGCAAGTTTCAGATACTCCCTGTCAACTCCTGCCTTTAGAAGTGCAATAGGGTCAGTGACCTGAGGAGGAGAGAAAGCCTCCGCTCCCTCCGCCCCCAAGCCACTGAGGAACGATTGGGTCATGGTAGCCTCCGCCTCCATATCCTCCAGAACTCCAGCAACAACTTCAGGCTCTGACTTAACGATCCCCTGCTCAACCAAACCCTTTGCCAATTGCGCTCTGATTTCAGCCTTCTTGACACGCAAGGGCACAGACACATCAAAAAAATTGAGCGATTAGCAACAAATCAGCTTTGGTGCACCTATCCAACTGTTCAAGGGTCGGACCTAATGCAAATTGATCTAAATCTATTCCCATCTCAACATACCCTAGAAAAAGGTCAACCAAACAAATGTACAAGAGCAGAGAGAACTCCTTTACTCACCGGAAACTGCCACGTTCACGCGCCAAAAAGAAAATTGGACAAGCCCCCAAAATATGTTATGCACCCGTCTAGGAGGTAGGTACATAACCATATTACTCCGGAAGGTATTTGTCCCCAGTCCCCAAATAACTGATTTAAACAAACAAACATGAGGTATATTTACAATTTATAGCGTTTCAACAATATTTTACATAGCAATAAAGAACAAAAAACAGAATCACAACTAGGGAGGCCAGTCTAACACTCACATTTCTAAAGATCCAGAAAATCTCTGACAGAAAAAACAAAGGCAGAGAACTGAACAAAGTCATTACTATAACCAAAGATCTTAGTCTTTGGAGGCTGGGAACAACGAGGTCCCCCCCCACCCACCCAAAGTCAGCTGCATGCTGCCTTTTATAGGTGGAGGACCAATCAGTGCAGCTTGTCTCCTCCAATCAGACAGCAACACCTGGAACACGAAGATCCACTTACAGCCCTCTCACCCTGGAAAAAAAAGAGACAGACAAAGATCCACACGACGACAGAGCACTCACTCTCCTCCAAAACAGAATACAAGATACAAACAGCTCTCATTACGGCCACAGTCGTAACATGTATATTTATACACGACCGGTCAAAAATTTTAGAACACACTAATTTTTACACTTATTTATTGTAAGTCCAATGAATAGCTTGAAATGGTCCAAAGGTAAGAACTGAACAGCCAGGGGTTAAAAAAAGGTTTGGTTCCTGAAACTAAAAATAATGTACATTTCAGAATTATACAAATAGGCTTTTTCAGGGAACACAGTGGGTTAATTATTTAACGCTGTTCTACAGCAATAAAGGTTGAATCAGTCTTGAAACCTGGTGCTACTCATTCCTACAGGTGTTCCAACTTTTCTTGGTTACTTCCAACGCCCTCTGTCTGCATAAAAGCAGTGTTAGAACTAAGAATGTCCTGATCAGGTTTTTTTTTTGAGTCATTTGATTATGAGAATTGGCCGATACCGAGTCTCGATCCGATACTTTTATAATACATTAAAAAGATAAAGAAAAGCATAAAAAAAAAAAACAGATCCAGGATGTTCATTATTTATTTTATTCACCTTATTTTAACATTCAACCCTAAACAGAACAC
This sequence comes from Gouania willdenowi, assembly GCF_900634775.1. Taxonomy (NCBI): domain Eukaryota; kingdom Metazoa; phylum Chordata; class Actinopteri; order Blenniiformes; family Gobiesocidae; genus Gouania; species Gouania willdenowi. Next base: position 916,938 of record NW_021145015.1, on the reverse strand, counting down.
TTCTGTGACGTAGCTTGATCAATCAAGCAATAAATTAAAAGAAAATTCACTTTAGACTTTAGTGCAAGATTAAATAATATTAAATAAAAATGTCTAATATAAAAATGAACAGTGTCTCATCTTAAAATACCCAACAGGCATGTTAACAAATCAGAAAATAAAAGTGCTGTAAAGTAAGGCCAGTAATGTGTTTTTAGGAACTGTACTCTTAATGTTTATTCTCCTCATTTAGTTTCACCCATTAAAATGTATGTTTTTCTTGATGAAAAGTATGACAACTTTATTTTGTTGTCATTGCAGGTGCAGAGCATGTAAAGTATCAGCTGTTTATTAAATAAAGTGTGTGATGTCTGCAGATAGAGGTTGATTTAGAACACACCTACACGTCCTGTTGTAGGCGTTTGTTATAATAAATACTGCAGTAGATTAACTTAGGATGGTCTATTCTAGGGGTGTCAAACTCATTTTAGTTCAGGAGTCAAATATGGAGCAGTTTGATCTTGTAGGTCACAGATTTTATGCATGAAAATGAGTGATTTCAACATTATTGTGCACAAGTTTACACTTCTACGTATACATAAAATACAAATTATGTGACCAACTACTATTTAATTAAGGGAAATATTATGGAATAATTGGAGGGAAAATGAAAGAACAAATTCCTTAATGTTATTATCAAAGGTCTGTCTCTTTAAAACAGTTAACAGATCAACTTCACTCTCACCTATCCCACAATAACCTCTAGAAACAGTTCCAGTCTGGTTTCCGCCCCCTCCATAGCACAGAAAATTAATCACCACCTCAATCATTATTTTCAGTTGATCTGTGTTTATTTTTTTAAACACTGAACTTTGAATGCTGGTGTTCGCTGCTCTGCTTTGTTTTTTTCACCACTTATTTTTTCATGGGTCTTTTTGAGATTCTTTGACAATGTCCATCAACTGTTTCTGTTTCTCCAGCGACACGTCTTCCTGGGTCACTATTTCCTCTACAGTGTTAAGAAAATTTGAAGCAAAACATTTTATAAAATTGTTTTGTCATTGTCTCATAGACATACCTAATGTACACAGACATGATCATTCACCAACCATATAGTGCTCTGGAACTTCTGCCAAATGGAGAGAGAACTTGGTGGTCATCTGTGTCTTGGTTCTGAGACCAAACATCCAGATATTCATCCCACATTTCTGGATGATTGCAGACAAGTTTGGCCAGTGTTCTGAAAATAAAAGTTATTATAAAATATTAGGAATTTATGATGGAGACAAATTATTAAATTTGAACTGTTGAATACAAAAGAACACCAGAAATCAAATCTAAACATATACATTTAAGAACTATGGCTATCAGTATAATATGATTGATTTAGCTGATGTGGTAGAGTGGGTCATCCAATAACCAAAGGGTCCTTTAGTAAAGACACTTTACCCACATTGCCTAGTATGAATGTGGTGTGTGTGGTCAGAGGGAACGATGGTTCAATATGGCAGCCTCGCTTCTGTCAGTCTGCCCCAGGGCAGCTGTGGCTACAGTAGTAGCTTACCACCACTGTGTGTGGAGTGAAAGAATAATGCACATCAATGTAAAGCCCTTTGAATGTTACAGAGACAAGAACTCACCTTTGAATAGTTCTGTTCATTCTTTCTCCAAGGTGTTGGTTTGAGGATGGTAGGAGGAACATAAGCTTCTTTTTATTTTAAGAATTTCACACAATCTTGTTGATCTACAATACAATTAAAAAATACAGTAATTCAATAGCAGTACCATACATCTCATGCTGAAAACTATATGAATATTATACATGCCAGCTGTAAAACAATTATTTATTTTGTAAGTAGAAAACATAATCTTATTGAACAAATAGTTTTTAACTTTATTGTTCATCTCCTTACAGCTTCTGTCCAGGATTAGTTCTTACGTCATTGACAAATTCTGTTTCCTGGTCTGACAAAATCCTTTTTTATGCCTCAAATTGATAAACAAAATTCAGAAAGCATGACGTAACCTCTTTGGCTGCCTTAGATGTCAATGCATAGGCCTGTGGCCATTTGGTGAAGTAACCAATCATTATGCAGATGTATTGAGTCCCATCATTGTTAACTTCCTAATCAATTACATTCTGATGAGTTCAAATGGCTGGAAGACCTTATGGAGCAAAAGAGTTTCATCTAAAATAGTTTCACACCTTATATATGTAAACACATCTATAAACTATAAATCTAAACCTTGATGTGTACAATACTTTATATCTTAAAGATTTTTGGGACATTTTTATCAACAAATTACAAGTTATATGTAACAAATGGAACTTTCTGAAACATTTTTACAATGTCTTTTTTTTAATCTTTTTAGATGAATCAGCCTTTATTAAAGTGTATTCAGTGGGATTTTTCAATAATTGCCCACTGGCCTGACGTGCTGTGCATTGGGAAACCTGTTGATAATATAAAAACATGGTACATGACCTTGTCATAGAATTACTACATAGGAGTCAACAGCCATCCCTGCCAGTAAAACCTTGTTGATATCACCTCTCTTGTTTTAGTTTGTCCACAGTGTGCCCCAGTGGGGCTGCCATGAAAACCTACAAAGATGGAATTAGCCTGATGGAGAAAGTGGATGCACTCAGAACCCAGATGAACAGTAACTATGCTATGCTAGCTAGCATTGCTAAAGCAGTGGAGTTAAACGTGGCAGAGATCAAAGATTGCAAGAACCAACTGCAGTCAACTGTAGGAGAAGTAACTACTCTGAAGAAAACCAACGCTGAGCTGCTGGAACGAGTCCTGGATCTGAGCGATACAAACGTTGATGGAACCTCCGTATCAGGGGGATGAAAGAAGGAGAAGGAGAGGACATTCCTGAAAAAGTTAAAGGTCTGATAACTAAAATCTCTCCCTCGTGGTCCTCAAACTTCAACTACATCGTGGATTCTGTTCACCGACTTGGCCGTTGTGATGACAACAAAACAAGGCATGTGATAATCCAGTTTACATAAAGATTTAATCAGGATGCACTGTGGAGGATGACCAAGGAATCCAGGATTTGCAAACAGCTGCACATCACCGTCGTCAAAGATCTCTACAAAGCTGACCGTGACCACAATCCAGAGGTGAGGGACGGAGGGCCTATTACAGAGGTGGTGAGGGATACATTGATGGAAAACGTATTTCCTAAATATCTGAGGTTTGAGGTTCAGATGACAACAAAAACTAATTCATAAAGGTTTTATTTAGTTCCAACAGTTATAAAGTTGTGGATGGTTCATCATTACAGAATTTGACAGGACGTTACATTTTACCGTAAATCGTTTATTCCATAGGTTCTATACTCTTCTCTTTTCCAGTTGTAGTTAAGTTGTTGTTTTCTGATGAATGTTCCTTTTTGTTGTATGTCATTCAATGTCAGGGGCTTAAGAGACGTTGTCAAAGGAAAAGCAAACTTTCTTTTTTGTAAGAGGAAAAAAGCTGATTTTATTTTCTTACAAGAAACTCATTCAATATCAACAGACGAGACATTTTGTAAAAACCAATGGGGTGACAAAATAATATTCAACCATGGCTCTAATAAATCTGCCAGCTTAGCATTTCTCGTTCATATCTTGCTCTTTGTTATCATGTGTGTCTGAATGTAGCATCTCAGCAGCTCCTCTCACAGACCATTGTGAAATTAAACTGACACTCAAACCTACAAACTTTAATCCCAGAAACAGAAACTATTGGAAATTCAATGTGAATTTATTGAATTATCAGACTTTTTGTGATAGAATTAGAACTTTAATATCAGAAGTTATGAAAAATGACTCAGTAGAATCTTACGTTTCTCGTTGGGAATTGTTGAAGTTCAAAATAAGGGAATTTTCTATTACTTATGGGAAAATAAAATAAGTGAAGTCAACCTAATGAAAGAAATTAATAATACATGTAATAAAGCGGCACCTTTGGAAGCAGACATACCAAATTTAAAAATTTTGCAAAACAAGCTTGATGAAATATATCTTCACAAAGCTCAAGGAGCCTTTATTAGATCTAGAGATAAATAGATGGAGGAAGGAGAGAAAAGTACTTCATACTTCTGTCAACTAGAAAATAAATGTATATAATCTGTACCTTTTCTCAATAAAAAAGAACTGTGTTTAAATATGTTTTTTTGAAAACAAAATGCAAATAATTTAAAAACAAAATTAAATTAAATTTATTTCCAACTTTAAATTGTCTTTTTTTAGTAATTCTTCTGTGTTTTGCAGAGAATGGTTTATTAAAAGTTGATGAACAGTGTGTGTTACGACTGTTGTCGTATATCAGTTTTGTTTGTGTGCTACTTGTGTTTCTGTGTTGTGCGCTGGGGGGGGGGGGTGTCTCTCTATCAACAGCCCAACCTACGTGGTCTGTGAATAACGGGTCCACTTCGGATTGGCTGAGCTTCGGTGGAGGGCGGCTACTAAAAGACCCAGATGACGTATGGTGTCCCAGAGGTGGTTCAGAGGGTGGGTCATCCTATACCCACGCTCCAACCAGCACGCAGCACGTCCTTCTGCCCTTTGACAGCGAGACCGAAACGGTGATACGTTTTCTTCAGTTTGGCCCAGTTGGCTAGGAAACTTATGTTCTTTTATTTGTGGGTTCTGCGTAACCCAGTTTGGTACTTATTATTTTTCTTATGTAGCTCAAAATAAATAGCCCAGTTTGGAAAAGATGTGTTGGCGTGCTGCTTGAGGCTGGTAAAGGATGACGTGTTCATGTGCCGTTCAGTGGCTCCTAGGCTGAGCGTAACATGAATTGGGGGCTTGTCCAACGGAATTTGTTTTTTCGCGATTTTTGAGACAGTAGTGTTGCGGTGTATATTTTTCCCTGATTGGTGTATTTTTTCTCTTTTGTGTGGGAGGAAAAAAAGGTGGGAGATGGCAGATTTTTCTGTAGAAGATTTTAGTGACAATCCTTCTTGGGATACCTTTGAGAAATGTAAAAAAAATGAGTTGTTAATGATTGCAAGTCATTTCAGATTAAATGTGTCTGCTAATATCCACAAAGCAGAGATGCTGAGAGTGCTGGGTCGACAGCTGGTGGACGCCGGTGTGCTGCATGCTAGAGGTGGTGAGAGTGAGGCCGCAGTACTTCAGAAAGACGCATTGGAGCCGCAGGGTGCCAGTGGAGTCCTTGATGGAGATCGCAAATCGGCCGCTGGTTCTCTGACAGGCATGACTGCAGAGGATCTCCGCCTAACCCTAGCAATCAGAGAGGCAGAGGGGAGAAACCGTGAGTTGGAGGTGCAGACAATGCATCTTCGTCTCCGCGTCCTAGAGCTGGAGCGGAGCCCGCCTCTCGGCACGTCCGTCCCCAGTCACAGTGCGTCTGCTTCCCCGGCTAGCTTTGACATGAGTAAGCACATTGCCTTAGTTCCTCAGTTTCGTGAGTTGGAAGTCGACTCTTATTTTAGTGCTTTTGAGCACATAGCTGCTGCGCTAAATTGGCCCACAGAATTTTGGTCGCTACTACTGCAGTGCAAACTAGTGGAGAAAGCGCAGGATGTCTGTGCCTGTTTGTCTATTGAGCAGAGTTTAGATTATGAGACGTTAAAGAAAGCTGTGCTGTGTGCCTATGAGCTTGTCCCTGAAGCTTATAGACAGAGATTTAGGAATAGAGAAAAAAATACCAATCAGACGTACGTGGAATTTTGCCATGAGAAAAGCGTGTTGTTTGACAAGTGGTGTCAAGCATGTAAAGTTAACTCCTTAGAGGAAATGCGTGAGTTAATTTTGATTGAAGAATTTAAAAAGTGTTTGCCTGAGCGCATCGTGATTTATTTGAACGAACAAAAAGTGTCCTCTGTTACAAAAGCTGCTGTGTTAGCGGATTAATTTATTTTGACACATAAGAGTGTGTTTCCAATGCAATCGTCGCGCTGTCAAAATAACGTGTATGAACTTAGAAATAGAAATAGGTCACCGAAGCTCGCTCGTAAAACTGTTCCCACGGGTGCGCAGGACAGCCGTGAGTGTTTTTACTGCAAAGAGCCAGGTCACTTGATTGCTGTGTGTCCGAGTTTAAGAAAGAAAGAGCAGTCCAAACCAAGTAAACCTGCGGGTGTGTGTTTGATTAAGACTGTGTCTTCACCTGAGTTATTTTCTGCGCCTCCGAAAGCTGTAATTTTAGATGTGGATTCTCGTTTTGAGCCTTTTGTTATGCAGGGCTTTGTTTCTGTGACTGGTGAAGAAAAAGAAAAGGCACCTATTAACATCCTACGGGATACGGCAACCTATCAGTCCGTAATGTTGCGTGACGTCCTACCCCTGTCGGATGAAACTTCGTGTGATGCTGATGTGTTAATGTGGGGCATCGGGATGACTGTGATGAGAGTCCCACTGCACATGGTGCATCTGCAGTCACCATTAGTGTCAGGACCTGTCAAAGTGGCCGTGTGTCCACGGTTGCCCGTTAGTGGCGTATTGTTTATCCTAGGGAATGATTTAGCTGGTGGAAATGTGTTTCCCTCCCCAGTGGTTGCCGATGATCCGATCCCCGTCTCGTCCATGGCCGCTCCTGCTGACCCCTCTGTGCCATCTCTGTTCCCTGTGTGCGCCGTTACGCGCGCACAGGCTCGTAAACTTTGTGACGTTGTAGATTTGTCTGATTCGTTCATGATTACTGTGGATGAAAATGTGAAATCCAACATTTTTGAAAATGTTGTAAATCTGAAAACGAGATGAAAGGTAAAAATGAACTATGTTTATTCCCCAGTGATGCTGAGTTAACATTAAATGTGACCCGTGAGATGTTAATAACTGCTCAAAGAAATGATAAAACATTAACATCTTGTTTGTCTTCTGCATCAGCTGGTGTAAGCACGTTTCCTGTGTTCTTCTTTGAAGATGGTGTTCTGATGAGGAAGTGGAGTCCTGAAGCTGATGAATTACAGGCGGTTCATCAGGTAGTGGTGCCCAAAGAATATCGACCACAAGTTCTAAGTATTGCACATGATTCTTGTTTAGCAGGCCACCTTGGCATTAAAAAAAACATATTTCCGTGTGCTGCGCCATTTCTTTTGGCCCGGTTTAAAATCGGATGTAGCCAGATATTGCCGTTCGTGCCACACCTGCCAGCTCGCAGGAAAACCAAATCAACCAGTCCCTCCAGCACCATTAAAACCAATTCCTGTGCTTGGGGAGCCGTTTGAACGGGTGATTTTAGATTGCATGGGGCCTTTGCCAAAAACGAAAGCTGGACATCAGTACATTTTAACTATCATGTGTGCAGCTACGCGTTTTCCACACGCGGTCCCGCTACGCTCACTCAGAACCAAACCAGTAGTTAAAGCACTCCTTTGGTTCTTCTCTACGTTTGGACTTCCTAGAGAAATCCAGACAGATCGCGGTACAAATTTTATGTCCAAATTGTTTTCACAGGTTGTTAAGGAGTTAAACATACAACATGTGACGTCGAGTGCTTATCACCCAGAATCTCAGAGTGCGTTGGAAAGGTTCCACCAAACCTTAAAATCAATGCTTCGCAAATTCTGCAGTGAGTCTGAGAAAGAGTGAAATGAGGGTCTGCCCCTCCTCATGTTTGCTATACGTGAAACCCCCCAAGAATCTTTAGGGTTTAGTCCCTGTGATCTTGTGTTCGGTCATACGGTGCGCGGCCCTTTACGTGTGCTTAGAGAGAGGTGGACCTCCGATTCTCCTCGGAGAGAGTCGAATGTTTTAGACTGTTAGTTCTTTTCGTGAGCGTCTTCACCATGTTTGTCAGCTGGCTCAGGAAAATCTAACACAGGCTCAGTCAAAAATGAAAACTCGATTTGATAAACAGTCTGTGGTGAGAGTTTTCCAGCCAGATGACAAAGTTTTAGTGCTACTGCCGCTGCTGGGCGGTAGTCTGCAGTGTCGATTTGCAGGTCCATATGTAGTGGAAAGGAAATTAAGTGATACAAATTATGTGATTAAAACTCCTGATCGCCAAAAGAAAACTTGGATGTGCCACATTAATATGTTAAAACGTTACTTTTCCCGAGAGGATCCCCCCATGGCTCCACCTAAGGTGCCAGTGGTGGTTGTTTGTGAAGCCGTACCACAGTACACTGTGAGTCATGATGGCTTACGAGAGAAAAATGGTTTATTGCCGGTTACTCGTCTACAAAACTCTGAAGTGTTGAGTGACTTAGAATCATTTTTATCATTTTAGATGAATCAGCCAAAACTGACATCATTAAGCTCATTGAGGATAATTTAAACATTTTTTCTGATCATCCTCGTCAGACTTCGATTTTAAGCCATGACATTGATGTGCAGGGTAACCTGCCAATCAAACAGCATGCATATCGGGTCAATCTAACCAAACGAGCTTTAATGAAAAGTGAGGTGAGTTATCTTGTTGAGCACGGGTTAGCTGTTCCAAGCGTAAGTGCCTGGAGCTCCCCGTGTGTCTTAGTTCCCAAACCCGACAAAACTGCTCATTTTTGTAATGACTACCGGAAGGTAAATGCCGTCACAAAGCCCGACTCCTACCCATTACCACGAATGGAGGATTGCATAGATCGGGTTGGTTCTGCCAGATATGTTACTAAATTGGACTTATTAAAAGGTTACTAGCAGGTTCCATTAACTCCTCGTGCTTCTGAGATCTCTGCCTTCGTCACCCCTGATTCGTTCCTCCAATATACAGTGATGCCATTTGGGTTAAGGAATGCTCCTGCTACATTCCAGCGATTGATGAGCAGAGTTTTAGCTGGAATCGACAACTGTGAAGCATATCTTGACGATGTTGTTGCTTACTCAACCACGTGGGCGGAGCATGTGGCAACATTGTCCCTGATTTTTACTCGTTTAAGTGCCGCATCCCTTACCCTTAATCTGGCTAAATGCGAATTCGGTAAGGGAAAGGTAACTTATCTTGGAAAACAAGTAGGTCATGGTCAAGTTCGCACAGTTGCCGCAAAAGTACAGGCTGTGATTGACTTTCCTGCTCCCCAGTCAAAACGGGCGCTGCGCCGATTCCTGGGAATGTGTGGTTACTATAGAGGATTTTGTCGAAATTTCTCAGAAGTTGTCGCCCCTCTCACAGCTTTAGTTAGTCCGTTGAAAAAGTTTGTCTGGTCCCCTGAGTGTCAGACTTCTTTCGAGTCCGCCAAGGCTCTTTTGTGTAGTTCTCCTGTGTTGGCTGCACCTAACTTTGATCGCCCTTTTAAGTTGGAAGTGGACGCCAGTATGTGGGGTGCTGGTGCTGTCCTTTTGCAAACAGATGAAAACGAAGTCGACCATCCTATTTGCTACTTCTCGAAAAAGTTTAACAAACACCAGGTACACTACAGTACTATCGAGAAGGAGGCCCTCGCTATGTTGTTAACCCTTCAGAATTTTGAGGTCTATGTAGGATCGAGTTCCCAGCCCATACAGGTTTTCACTGACCACAACCCCCTCGTTTTCCTTTCGCGGATGAGGAATTCAAACCAACGCCTTATGCGGTGGTCCCTTCTTTTACAAGATTATAATGTCAACATTCTTCATAAGAAGGGCACAGAAAATGTGTTGGCTGATGCTCTTTCTCGGTCCTCTTTAAATTAAACTCTTCAGGAGTGTTTAATTCTTAGGGAAGGGGGTGTTACGACTGTTGTCGTATATCAGTTTTGTTTGTGTGCTACTTGTGTTTCTGTGTTGTGCGCTGGGGGGGGGTGTCTCTCTATCAACAGCCCAACCTACGTGGTCTGTGAATAACGGGTCCACTTCGGATTGGCTGAGCTTCGGTGGAGGGCGGCTACTAAAAGACCCAGATGACGTATGGTGTCCCAGAGGTGGTTCAGAGGGCGGGTCATCCTATACCCACGCTCCAACCAGCACGCAGCACGTCCTTCTGCCCTTTGACAGCTGACCGTTTGACAGCTTCACAGCAAGACCGAAACGGTGATACGTTTTCTTCAGTTTGGACCAGTTGGCTAGGAAACTTATGTTCTTTTATTTGTGCGTTCTGCGTAACCCAGTTTGGTACTTATTATTTTTCTTATGTGGCTCAAAATAAATAGCCCAGTTTGGAAAAGATGTGTTGGCGTGCTGCTTGAGGCTGGTAAAGGATGACGTGTTCATGTGTCGTTCAGTGGCTCCTAGGCTGAGCGTAACAGTGTGTGAACTGTATGAAGGTGTGTGTTGGATGTGTCAGTGTGACTGAGCAGCTGTCAGGTTGTTGTACAGGGATTGTGTGTTTGCTGTCACTGTGGGCCTCACAGCACAGTAATACACAGCAGAGTGTGACAGTGCAGCAGAGGAGATGATCATTTGGAGTTGGTTTGTCTTCACATTGATCTTCAGTCCATCAACAGCAGCTTCACCCACATCTCCTGATGTTGAGTGAGAAATAAGAAATTCTGGTGCTTTTCCAGGATCTTGTTTGTACCAGAAAAAATAATCTCCAGATGATATTTTGTTGTAATTGTAGGACAGAGTCAGTGTGTCTCCTGTTAAAGTGTTCACTTCAGTGCTGACTGCTTTGAGTTCTTCACACACGATTTCTACAGGAACAGAGAAAACTCTTTAAGTTGGTATGTTTCACTTTAAGGCCTTTGCTAACTTTGAAGCAGCAATAATGAGCAGATGTGCAGAGATGAACTGGACTTACCCGTGAATATGTGGAGAAGCAGTAGTGAGACTAAAACCATCATGTCCCAAACAAACAAGCTGAGCAGTGCTCAAACTAAACTGTTGGAAACTCTGACTTCTTTCTCATGCTGACAACCAGCTTCTGTCCTTTTGTACAGGAAGTCCCTCCTCCTCATGATGTCACTTTAACATGTGAAACCAACAGGAAAGTGTTATGGCAATTATTATATTAATCATATCATCAAATGTGTTCATGTGTACAATTTGTCATGTGTTTATACACAATGACTGCATTATATTGTTGTTCTTTTGAACAGAGACGTTGGTCCTTTGCTGAGTCATGTTAGATTAGATTACCCACAGTACAGACAGATTGTGCTGTATTCACAGTGCCAGCAACAAACAGTCTCTGCTCAAGGTCTCATACCAAAAACTCTGATAAGCAGAGCTCTGTAACAGTGCCTACGTATAATAAGATGTGATTCTTGTTTTATGCCTTTCACAGGGTTTAGATGGACAAAGGTAGACTCACACACACACACACACACACACACACACACACACACACACACACACACACACACACACACACACGCTGTTATTTTAAACGCTGTTATTCCAAACACTGTCTACGACTGAATCACACCAGTACTGATATTTCAGCACAACATTAAGTGTGATATTGCTTAAATGTACAAAACAAGAAGGAACAAAGTGAATGTAAACCTACATTTTCTTTTAATGGATGATATTGTTCATACATGCTGTATACATACATACATACATACATACATACATACATACGCTCCAAAGCTTTTTGTCCAGACGTTGGTGGTTTCCTGTCACTGTGGGCCTCAGAGCACAGTAGTACACAGCAGAGTCACACACATGAAGATCCTGAATCATCAGAGGAACAGAGCTGTCTTTGAGCTCAGCATCAAATCTGTCCTTCACAAACTCTGGAGAATTATCTGCTACATAACGTGAACGTCTCAGAATAAACTTTGGGTAACTGTTCACTTCTAGTTTGTACCAGAACAAATAAGGGTTTGAGTCAGTGGTGGTAAAAGTACAATTAAGTGTAGCAGTTTGTCCTTGAGTCAGAATAACATCTCCTGGTGGCTGTGTGACTTTCTCCTCTCCTTTACACTCTGTGGAAGAACAGAACATCCAGAAGGAGAGACCAGTCAGCTCCAAAGGAATTTAACATTGAAATCCAAAGCGTACCATGAACAGTTCATCAATGTATTCAAATGTTTCAGAGACAAACATGTACAGTCTGTATGTTACCGAAGCAAAAAGCAGCGAGAAGAATCCACAGCCAAAGTTCCATTTGTACAAGCAGGTTTGAATGTGTGGAAGAAAGCAGCTCCTGTTCATATTCAGTAGTAGAATAGCTCTCTTTAAAGCAGCACTTCTTATCCACACAGAGGCTGAACATAGAGGAGTGGATATAGCACAGTGCTGCCCTCTAGTGGAGCTACAGAGTGCAGTGAAGCCACCCAGCAGCCAGTCACTAGACATCCATGAGACATGAAGAACATCTGAGAACATCTACATCCTCAGTGGCCACGTTTACATTAGAGATTTAATTTCTCTTTAACCTGACCTTGTAAACAGTTCATTCCTAATGCTAATTTAATTCTGAATTAAACTTAAATCTGAATTAAATGGCTGGTTTATTCCAACTTTAATACTTTCTTGTAAACACTTAACTTGGTTAAAGCTGCTTTAAGTTCATTCGGATCATGTTGCACTTGCGCGACTTGCGGAGATGACGCACTGGTGATGACATAATTCAAGATGGCGGCAGCCCAGACTATTTAATTACTATGAGCTTTAAAAGACATGAATATAATGAAAAGAGTGGATGGACAGAGGCATAAACATGCAGACTTTCACACTGACACACAGACTTATTAAACACACACTGACCTCGATAAACACGGTAAACAGAACAGGCTTCACCGGAGGGCTGGCACTAGGACCTGGAGGAGGAGTAAATGTGTCCCTGTACTGCATTCACAGGCTGTAATATCACCAGTTTATCATTTTACCTGTTATTAGAGCTACTGTCTTTACCAGGGAGCAAATATTTATTCCTGTTACAAATACTGACAAATCACACAAACACACATGACAAGGTTGCTGCAGGTTTTTGGAGGTTCATCTGAAGTGTTGGGTGATTCTTAAATTCTGAAGCGTTACAAGGGCTTTTTACCAGTGATTAGTTCCTATCTCTGTTCTGCTTTGTGGTCCAAACATCTACAAGATGGCGCCGCGGATGGTCACCTCGGTACTGCGCTCTCTCGTAGTTGTTGTGTTTTTCTTTATTTTTGTAGTTTATTGCTCCCCTTCTCTGGTCTCTTTCACCAGAGAAGAACTATTACAAGTTGGACAGTCCTCTGCTGATCTTTTTTCACCGGTTCTCATTGAACCAGAAAGTTATGCAGAGATTCTCACCGGAGGGGCAGCAGCTCTCTATGGAATTTGCAGGAGACGCCGCAGACGGGGTAAACGAGCAGGCGCGCTCGTCAAACTGAGACAGCGGGGATTACGCACTGCGCTTCCATCCATTCACCTGGCGAATGTCCGCTCACTGGCAAATAAAATGGATGAACTGCTTCTCCTAAACACCAGAAACTCGGACTTTTGCAGATCCGCCGCCCTGTGTTTTACTGAAACCTGGCTCAGTGAACTCATCCCGGACAGCTCTTTACATCTACCGGACTTTCAGCTCCTCAGAGCGGACCGCGTAAAAGAGCTCTGTGGGAAGACGAGGGGCGGTGGAATATGCTTTTACATTAACCAAGGTTGGTGTACAGATGTCACAGTGTTGAAACAGACGTGTAGCCCTAATCTGGAGAGTTTTTTTATAAACTGTAAACCGTTTTATTCTCCACGGGAGTTCTCCTCGTTTGTTATGGTCGGTGTTTACATCCCACCTCAGGCTTGCGTAACAGAGGCGTTACAGCACCTGGCTGACCAGATAGCAGACGTGGAGAAAAAACATCCCGACTCTTTGCTAATCATTCTCGGGGATTTTAACAGAGCAAATCTAACCCACGAACTCCCTAAATACAGACAACATATAAAGTGCCCCACCAGGGGTGCTAACACACTGGACCACTGCTACACTGTAATAAAGGATTCATATCACTCTGTTCCCCGTGCAGCTTTGGGGCTCTCTGATCACTGTCTGATTCACCTCATCCCGACCTACAGGCATAAGTTTAAATCTGCTAAACCTGTAGTAAGGACTGTAAAGAGGTGGACAGAGGAGTCAAAGCAGGAGTTACAGGACTGCTTTGACTGCACTGATTGGAGTGTTTTTGAAGCTGCATCAGACAACCTAGATGAACTGACTGACACTGTGACATCTTACATCAGCTTCTGTGAGGACATGTGTGTGCAGACCAAGACTTTCTGCACATACAACAACAACAAACCCTGGTTCACACCTCAACTTAGGATGCTACGTCAGGCTAAGGAGGAAGCCTACAGGAGTGGGGATAGGGACCTGTTCAGGCAAGCCAAGTACACACTATCCAGGGAGATCAAAGTAGCCAAGAGGTGCTACACTGAGAAGCTAAAACAAAGCTTCTCAAACAAAGATCCCTCTGCAGTGTGGAAAAGCCTGCATGAAGTTACCAACTATAGGAAACCCTCCCCCCACCCTACTGGTAACAAAAGACTAGCTAGAGACCTGAACAGCTTCTACTGCAGGTTTTCACACCCACCCCCCAGCTCATTAGCATCAGCCCATCACCTGGACTCTGCCCTTCCTGCTCCCCCTACTTCCCCCCCTACCTCTCCCTCTGTCCCCCCACCTGCCCTGAAGATCAATGAAAGAGATGTGTGCCAGCTTTTCAAAAAACAAAAGATCAAAAAGGCTCCAGGACCAGACGGAGTATCTCCCTCCTGCCTGAAAGCCTGTGCTGAGCAGCTGGCCCCCATCTTCACACGGATCTTCAACACATCACTGGAGCTGTGTGAAGTACCTTCCTGCTTCAAAAGTTCCAGCATCATCCCAGTCCCCAAGAAACCTGCCATCACAGGACTTAATGACTATCGACCCATTGCTCTGACGCCTGTAGTCATGAAGTCCTTTGAGAGGCTGGTTCTGAGCCACCTGAAAAAGATCACAGGACCCCTGCTGGACCCCCTGCAGTTTGCCTATCGGGCAAACAGGTCTGTCGAGGATGCAGTCAACATTGGTCTGAACTACATCCTGCACCACCTCGACTCCCCAGGGACCTACGCTAGGATCCTGTTTGTGGATTTCAGCTCTGCATTCAACACCATCATTCCGGACATCCTTCACCAGAAACTCACCCAGCTCACAGTGCCGGCCTCCACCTGTCAGTGGATCACCAACTTCCTGACTGACAGGAAGCAGCAAGTAAGGCTGGGAAGCATCACATCTGGCACCCGGTCACTCAGCACTGGCGCCCCCCAGGGGTGTGTTCTCTCCCCACTGCTATTCTCCCTCTACACCAATGACTGCACCTCAGGGGACCCCTCTGTGAAACTCCTGAAGTTTGCAGATGACACCACCGTCATCGGTCTCATCCGGGACGGGGATGAGTCTGCCTTCAGACGGGAGGTGGAACAGCTGGCTCTTTGGTGCAGTCAGAACCATCTGGAACTGAACCCGTTCAAGACCGTGGAGATGACAGTGGACTTCAGAAGAAATCCCCCCCCATTCCCCCCCCTTACCATTTTAAATAGGGAATTGGCTACCGTGGACTCCTTCAGGTTCTTGGGATCCACAATCTCACAGGACCTGAAGTGGACCTCCCACATAGACTCAACCAGGAAAAAGGCACAGCAGAGGATGTACTTCCTGTATCAGCTGAGGAAGTTCAACCTGCCCCAGGAGCTGCTGATCATGTTCTACACATCCATCATTCAGTCTGTTCTGTGCACCTCCATCACTGTCTGGTTTGGATCTTCAACCAAACTAGACAGACACAGACTACAAAGGATAGTCAGGACTGCAGAAAAGATCATTGGTGTTGATCTGCCCTCCATCCAAGTCTTATACCTGTCCAGGGTCAGGAAACGGGCAGGTAGCATCACTGCAGACCCCTCTCACCCTGCACACAATCTGTTTAAACTCCTCCCCTCTGGCAGACGCTACAGATCACTGTACGCCAAAACAACCCGCCATAAAAACAGCTTCTTCCCCCAGGCTGTCACTCTGATCAACACTAAACAGTCAAAGAGTATCAGACCTGTTTCTGTGGAAAAACCCTGGAACCAAACATAACAACCCTGGATCAATCTGACACTGAGAATGTTCATGTACATACCTTTAATTTAAATGTTCTCCTGCACTACTTATCAATGCTCTACTGCACTATTTTCCTTTTATTATTATTATATTTTATTATTATCTTTCTTTTCTATTATTTTTTTCCTTCTTTTTATCTTATTTTTTTTAATTTTAATTTTGTATTTGTTTATTTATTTTTTTTTATATTATTATTATTATTATTATTATTATTATTATTATTATTATTATTATTATTATTATTATTATTATTATCATCATCTTGTTATTTGCACATTCTAGTCTAACTACTGTTTATATTTATACTTATGTTTATACTTATTATCATCTCTTCTAGTTGATTGTTTATTATTGAATGTTTCACTATTGGAGAGAGCACAGTTGACCGAGTCAAATTCCTCGTGTGTACAACATACACTTGGCCAATAAAGATGATTCTGATTCTGATTCTGATTGTTGAGCTGCTGCTTTAAAATTACAATCAACATAAAAGTGAAAACAGTTCTCATGCGGTGTTCTGTGTTATAGCTGACAATAATAGGTTTGTTGTGTGTTTCTCCCAATAGAATCAATCAGATCCTTCTTAACACCCAGACCTAAAGGGGAGTGGTGGCCTAGTGGTTAAGGACGCTGGGCTTGTAATAGGAGGGTTGCCGGTTCAAGCATCACCTGGGCCATCACTGTGGGATGTTGAGCAAGTCCCTTAACCCTGAACTGTGCCGCAAAAATGGCTGCCAACTGGCAAAAGCCCCGATTTAATTTTAAAGCGGATTTATCTAAAGCCAAATAAACTGGTTTTCCATGTAAACACGAAGCAGAACCTCAAGGCCCTGGATGTTGTGGGGCTATCCTGGATGACACAAATCTGCAGCATTGCATGGACATTGGGGGCAGAGCCCCTGGATTGGCAGACTGGGGGGGTGGTCCCTCCTTTAAAGAAGGGAGATCGGAGGGTTTGAAGGATCACACTCCTCATCATCCCCGGTAAGGTCTATTCAGGGGTACTGGAGAGGGGGGTCCGCCGGATAGTCAAACCTCGGATCCAGGAAGAGCAATGTGATTTTCTTCCTGGTCGCGGAACTGTGGACCAGCTCTACACCCTCAGCAGGTCCTTCAGGGTGCATGGGAGTTTGCCCTACCAGTCCACATGTGTTTTGTGGACCTGGAGAAGAAATCCGACCGTGTCCCTTGGGGATTCCTGTGGGTGGTCCTCAGGGAGTTTGGGGTATCGGACCTTCTGATAGGGGCTGTTTGTTCCCTGTACGACCGGAGTCAGAGCTTGATCCACATTGGTAAGTCAAACTTGTTTCCAGTGAGGGTTGGACTCCGCCATTACTGCCCTTTGTCACCGATTCTGTTCACAACTTCTATGGACAGAATTTCTAGGCGCAGCTACGGTGTTGAGGGGTTCGTGTTTCTGGGCCTCAAGATTGTATCACTGCTTTTTGCAGAGTATGAAGCGGCTGGGATGAGAATCAGTACCTCTAAATCCGAGTCCATGGTTCTCGTCCGGAATAAGGTGGAGTACCTTCTTCAGGTTGGGAATGAGATCCTGCCCCAAGTGGAGGAATTCAAGTACCTCTGGGTCTTGTTCACGATTGATGGAAGGATGGAGCGAGAGACTGATGGGTAGATTGATGCTGCGTGATTCGTCGTGATAAAGAAAGCTGAGCTGAAAGGCAAAGCTCTCGATTTACAGGTCGATCTACGTTCCTATCCTCACCTAAGGTCATGACCAAAAGAATAAGATCACAGGTCAAGCAACCGATTTGAATTTCTTCCACAGGGTGGCTGGGCTCTCCCTTAGAAATAGGGTCAGAAGCTCAATCATCCAGGAGGAGCTCAGCGTAGAGCAGATGCTCCTCTGCATTGAGAAGAGCCAGATGAGGTGGCTCGGGGACCTATTTAGGATGCCCCCTCAACGCCTCCCTCGTGAGGCATTCAAAGCATGTCCCTCCAGAAGGAGACCCAGGCCACGCTGGAGAGACCAAGTCTATTGGCTGGCCTGGGAACGCATTGGGATCCTGAAAAGCTGGATGAAGTGGCCGGGGAGAGGGAAGTCTGGGCCTCCCTGCTAAGGATGCTGCCCCCGCGACCCTGCAACGGATTAGCGGAAAAAAATGAATTGAAGAAGGCTTTTAAGTTGTATCTATAAAATAAAATACTGTATTATTCGGGGTAAAGAACACACCGCTGTATTGGCTGCATTCCAAGAATATTTTGATTTTTTGGGAGAAATCCACAAATTGGCCACACCTTCACATAGCACACAGCTCCACTTGATAAACTGCACGGTACATTGATTGGCACCTTCCTAAGCCAACAGAGTGTCTCTACCGTACACATAAACTAACCTCCTCACTGCCCTATGTCTGTATATCAGTCCTTTTTACAGCTTTTTATGATTGTTTCTGACTGTAATGAGGTGCTCCTGCTCTGTCTGGTCATCAGCTACACCAGTACTTACCGTGCACTTTCACTGTGGCACCGGCCTTAGAGACGGGAGGGGTGATCCCTCCTGCTCCTGGACACTCTATTGTGATGATTTAGCAACTTAATATCAGTTATTATTTTCAAATATTGTAAACTGACAGAGATAATTCACATTTAAAACTTTATTATATCTTCTAAATACTCCTTTCTTGCCGTACATGCAAACACGCCCACAGTCCTCCCTCAGTCCAGAAACTTCCATTCATAACCAATATTTGTTTTATTGAAGCATTTAAGACATAAAGAAAAACAAAGATTTATAAAGATGTATTTACTGAACTTTTCATTTTTTTTAAACACTGTATATTAAAATATTACACACAGTGCACCTCTATTGTTGTAAAATTGAAGGAAGTTGTATAGCTGCTGCATCTCCTCACTGTCGCCATGGCTACTACTAAAGGTAGTTGACCTGCAAGATTCAAATATACTTTTGATGTAATTTTGAAATGCATTGTGGGTAATCGCTAGATGGTCCTGCTGACTTGCTGAAAAATCCACACACAGAACACACTGCCACATTAGCCACACCATCAACTTTTGATGAAAAAAATAACGTCCTGTGTGCAGAAAAATACAGTAGTAATGCTTTCTCATGTATTTTACAGATTACAGTGAAACAGTTGATGACTGTAAGATTATTGTCTTTTTGTTCTATCTTTCCTCTGAATAAACCTAAATGTTTCCTTGGTTCTTTTAGTTTTTTATTATGTCTGTCTGTTCAACATATCTGACGTTTGTAATGAACAACTGGTGTGAATATATTTGGACAAATGTGTGATTAATGAGTACTTTAATAGTTCATTCCTCCGTAGACTGGTGCCATCTAGTCACGTCGGCTCCAATCAGCAGCAGCTCTCCATGAGGCGTCTACGTATATGATGTCTATGAAATCACTTTGCAGCAGGTGGACATTTATACAGCTTCCAGGGCGAGCACTAGACACTGTAGTGTCAAGTTGTCCATCTTTGTTTCTAATACTGTGACAATTGTAGCATAGCTTGATGGCTACTACCCAGGAGAGTTACAATCTGATGTTCCTCTTCAAATACTGCACCTATTGCTCCAAGCTGCTCAGTCAATTCCTTCATTCATTTAAACTCTCTTTATTTTCTAGACTAAAAGGTTTCATCATAGTTTTAACAAGTTTTTAAAAGAATAAAGGCAAAAAACGTTATTTTAAATATATTTATTTAATTATACGACAATACACTTGAAACATTACGACAAAGATATAGAACAATATTACATGAATAAAGTCAATATTACATGATTGTTATAATATATCCTACAGATCTAGAAGAGTGAAACATAAGGTGTGTGTAGAGCTTAGTGAAGTTGTACTCTGGTATAGATTTTACAAACTAGAATATTCTTCATCTTGTGGCCAATCTGCACCACATTATCAGAATAAGAACCTTAAAAAGAAAATGTGTCTATTATGGAGAAAGTTTATTCTTAATATTATCCTAAGATTTTATTCTTGTAATATTACAACCATATTTCATTAGTCTCACATTTTTTTAATTTTTTAATCAATGTGGCCCTAAAATAAATCAGTTCTAGAGTTTATTCATAAACAGGTCAGTATACGATAGATGAGTCAGCACAATCAGAGGTACAAAAGGAGCAGGATGAGGAAAAAAACAAGAGTCAGAACTCGTCACTATGGAAACGCTGGATTACTGGTCAAGAATGAACACAGACAATCTGGTAAACAGAAAGTGAAGGAGCTGAACTAAATAGACAGACTAACGACTGATTAGTGGCAGCTGGGAACCCAGGAGAAACTGATGGGACAGGCTGATCAGAGGGTGAAGCAGCCTGGAATGACAAAGACAATTAGAAACCAAAACAGGAAGTGTCAAAATAAAACCAGGAAAAAACAAACCGTGAATGTGACAATATTTTTACTATTTAATAAAAACTAATCTATAATGTTGACATGGGATGAAATCCAATCAGAACTAGTTTCACTTTTGGATGGTATCCAGTAAGAATGTCCTGATCAGGTTTTTTTGAGTCTTTTGATTTTATGAATTGGCCGATACTGAGACTCAATCCGATACTTTTATAATACATTAAAAAGATAAAGAAGAGCAAAAAAAAAAAAAAAAAACAGATCCAGGATGTTCATTATTTATTTTATTCACCTTATTTTAACATTCAACCCTAAACAGAACACTTCTGTGACGTAGCTTGATCAATCAAGCAATAAATTAAATGAAAATTCACTTTAGACTTTAGTGCAAGATTAAATAATATTAAATAAAAATGTCTAATATAGAAATGAACAGTGTCTCATCTTAAAATACCCAACAGGCATGTTAACAAATAAGAAAATAAAAGTGCTGTAAAGTAAGGCCAGTAATGTGTTTTTAGGAACTGTACTCTTAATGTTTATTCTCCTCATTTAGTTTCACACATTAAAATGTATGTTTTTCTTGATGAAAAGTATGACAACTTTATTTTGTTGTCATTGCAGGTGCAGAGCATGTAAAGTATCAGCTGTTTATTAAATAAAGTGTGTGATGTCTGCAGATAGAGGTTGATTTAGAACACACCTACACGTCCTGTTGTAGGCGTTTGTTATAATAAATACTGCAGTAGATTAACTTAGGATGGTCTATTCTAGGGGTGTCAAACTCATTTTAGTTCAGGAGTCAAATATGGAGCAGTTTGATCTTGTAGGTCACAGATTTTATGCATGAAAATGAGTTATTTCAACATTATTGTGCACAAGTTTACACTTCTACGTATACATAAAATACAAATTATGTAAGAAATCAACAATATTCTAGCAATAAGTGATAAATATCAACAGTATCTTCACTTTAATTTTACTAGATCTTGTGACCAACTACTATTTAATTAAGGGAAATATTATGGAATAATTGGAGGAAAAATGAAAGAACAAATTCCTTAATGTTATTATCAAAGGTCTGTCTCTTTAAAACAGTTAACAGATCAACTTCACTCTCACCTATCCCACAATAACCTCTAGAAACAGTTCCAGTCTGGTTTCCGCCCCCTCCATAGCACAGAAAATTAATCACCACCTCAATCATTATTTTCAGTTGATCTGTGTTTATTTTTTTAAACACTGAACTTTGAATGCTGGTGTTCGCTGCTCTGCTTTGTTTTTTTCACCACTTATTTTTTCATGGGTCTTTTTGAGATTCTTTGACAATGTCCATCAACTGTTTCTGTTTCTCCAGCGACACGTCTTCCTGGGTCACTATTTCCTCTACAGTGTTAAGAAAATTTGAAGCAAAACATTTTATAAAATTGTTTTGTCATTGTCTCATAGACATACCTAATGTACACAGACATGATCATTCACCAACCATATAGTGCTCTGGAACTTCTGCCAAATGGAGAGAGAACTTGGTGGTCATCTGTGTCTTGGTTCTGAGACCAAACATCCAGATATTCATCCCACATTTCTGGATGATTGCAGACAAGTTTGGCCAGTGTTCTGAAAATAAAAGTAATTAAAGCCGCGAGCGGCGTCATAGGTTCCGATGAAGCGGCTGGGGGCGGTAACCCACGGTCACGTATACCACTGTTTTGGGAATTGGCCTGAGCAAATTTGGTGTAAATTGGTGTAAAAACAACTGAGATATTGCATTTACCAAGAAATGGCGAAAGATTTTCCTGTCATGATAGGCCCCTCCCACTTTTCACAGCCTGGTATAATTTCCATCGCAATGTGCTTCCATCTAATAAGATTCATCCTACAGTGTTTTCAAGTCAACACGACATATCGTCTGTCCGCTACAGCTGCTCGTGTAGGACGACCACCGAAGCGGCGCCCTCTGAGAACGCAAGGCATTGTGGGTAAATTGGTTATCGTTTGTTGTTTAGCTCTGGACAGTGATCGTGTGTATCATATATGAAGCAGTTTGAACTTTGCACTCTAGAGATATAAGCGTTTTCGTATAACGGCGTAGTTATGGCGAGGGATTTTCCTGTGTCATGATAGGCCCCTCCCACTTTTCACAGCCTGCTCTATTTGCCATAGCAATGTGCTTCCATCTAATAAGATTCATCCTACAGTGTTTTGAAGTCAAAACGACATATCGTCTGTCCGCTACAGCTGCTCGTGTAGGACGACCACAGAAGCGGCGCCCTCTGAGAACGCAAGGCATTGTGGGTAAATTGGTTATCGTTTGTTGTTTAGCTGTGGACAGTGATCGTGTGTATCAAATATGAAGCAGTTTGAACTTTGCACTCTAGAGTTATAAGCGTTTTCGTATAATGGCGTAGTTATGGCGAGGGATTTTCATGTGTCATTATAGGCCCCTCCCACTGGCCATGATGGGTAATTTGGTCATCGAGCGTTGTTTATGGATGGACAATCATCGTGTGTATCAATTATGAAGCAGTTTGAACTTTGCATTGAAGCGTTATAAGCATTTTCCTATTATAGCGTGCTGATGGCGAAGGATTCTACCGTGTCATTATAGGCCCCTCCCACTGATCACAGCCTTTTTTTTCTTCCATAGCAATTTGCTCCCCTCTGTGTAGGTTCATCCTACAGTGTTTTGAAGTCAACACGACATATAGTCTGTCCGCTACAGCTGCTCGTGTAGGACGACCACAGAAGCGGCGCCCTCTGAGAACGCAAGGCATTATGGGTAAATTGGTTATGGAGTTTTGTTTATGGCTGGACAGTCGTCGTGTGTATCAAATATGAAGCAGTTTGAATTTAGCACTCTAGAGATATAAGCGTTTTCGTATAACGGCGTAGTTATGGCGAGGGATTTTCCTGTGTCATGATAGGCCCCTCCCACTTTTCACAGCCTGCTCTATTTGCCATAGCAATGTGCTTCCATCTAATAAGATTCATCCTACAGTGTTTTGAAGTCAACACGACATATCGTCTGTCCGCTACAGCTGCTCGTGTAGGACGACCACAGAAGCGGCGCCCTCTGAGAACGCAAGGCATTGTGGGTAAATTGGTTATCGTTTGTTGTTTAGCTGTGGACAGTGATCGTGTGTATCAAATATGAAGCAGTTTGAACTTTGCACTCTAGAGTTATAAGCGTTTTCGTATAATGGCGTAGTTATGGCGAGGGATTTTCATGTGTCATTATAGGCCCCTCCCACTGGCCATGATGGGTAATTTGGTCATCGAGCGTTGTTTATGGATGGACAATCATCGTGTGTATCAATTATGAAGCAGTTTGAACTTTGCATTGAAGCGTTATAAGCATTTTCCTATTATAGCGTGCTGATGGCGAAGGATTCTACCGTGTCATTATAGGCCCCTCCCACTGATCACAGCCTTTTTTTTCTTCCATAGCAATTTGCTCCCCTCTGTGTAGGTTCATCCTACAGTGTTTTGAAGTGAACACGACATATAGTCTGTCCGCTACAGCTGCTCGTGTAGGACGACCACAGAAGCGGCGCCCTCTGAGAACGCAAGGCATTATGGGTAAATTGGTTATGGAGTTTTGTTTATGGCTGGACAGTCGTCGTGTGTATCAAATATGAAGCAGTTTGAATTTAGCATTCTAGAGTTATAAGCTTTTTCCTATTACAGCGTGCTGATGGCGAAGAATTCTCCTGTGTCATGATAGGCCCCTCCCACTTTTCACAGCCTGGTATATTTGCCATAGCAATGTGCTTCCATCTAATAAGATTCATCCTACAGTGTTTTCAAGTCAACACTACATATCGTCTTTCCGCTACAGCTGCTCGTGTTGGACGACCACAGAAGCGGCGCCCTCTGAGAACGCAAGGCATTGTGGGTAAATTGGTTATCGTTTGTTGTTTAGCTCTAGACAGTGATCGTATGTATCAAATATGAAGCAGTTTGAACTTTGCACTCTAGAGTTATAAGCGTTTTCGTATATATGGCGTTGTTATGGCGAGGGATTTTCGTGTGTCATTATAAGCCCCTCCTACTGACCACAGTCTGTTGTTTCTTCAATAGGAATTTGCTCCCCTCTGTGTAGGTTCATCGTACAGTGTTTTGAAGTCAACACGACATATCGTCTGTCCGCTACAGCTGCTCGTGTTGGACGACCACAGAAGCGGCGCCCTCTGAGAACGCAAGGCATTGTGGGTACATTGGTTATCGTTTGTTGTTTAGCTCTGGACAGTGATCGTGTGTATCAAATATGAAGCAGTTTGAACTTTGCATTCTAGAGTTATAAGCTTTTTCCTATTACAGCGTGCTGATGGCGAAGGATTCTCCTGTCATGATAGGCCCCTCCCACTTTTCACAACCTGGTTTATTTTCCATAGCAATGTGCTTCCATCTAATAAGATTCATCCTACAGTGTTTTGAAGTCAACACGATATATCGTCTGTCCGCTACAGCTGCTCGTGTTGGACGACCACAGAAGCGGCGCCCTCTGAGAACGCAAGGCATTGTGGGTACATTGGTTATCGTTTGTTGTTTAGCTCTGGACAGTGATCGTGTGTATCAAATATGAAGCAGTTTGAACTTTGCACTCTAGAGTTATAAGCGTTTTCGTATTTATGGCGTGGTGATGGCGAGGGATTTTCGTGTGTCATTATAGGCCCCTCCCACTGACCACAGTCTGTTGTTTCTTCAATAGGAATTTGCTCCCCTCTGTGTAGGTTCATCCTACAGTGTTTTGAAGTCAACACGACATATCGTTTGTCCGCTACAGCTGCTCGTGTTGGACGACCACAGATGGCGAAGAATTTTCCAGTGATATTTTAGGCCCCTCCCACTGACCACAGTCTGTTGTTTCTTCAATAGGAATTTGCTCCCCTCTGTGTAGGTTCATCGTACAGTGTTTTGAAGTCAACACGACATATCGTCTGTCCGCTACAGCTGCTCGTGTTGGACGACCACAGAAGCGGCGCCCTCTGAGAACGCAAGGCATTATGGGTAAATTGGTTATGGAGTTTTGTTTATGGCTGGACAGTCATCGTGTGTATCAAATATGAAGCAGTTTGAATTTAGCATTCTAGAGTTATAAGCTTTTTCCTATTACAGCGTGCTGATGGCGAAGAATTCTCCTGTGTCATGATAGGCCCCTCCCACTTTTCACAGCCTGGTATATTTTTCATCGCAATGTGCTTCCATCTAATAAGATTCATCCTACAGTGTTTTCAAGTCAACACGACATATCGTCTTTCCACTACAGCTGCTCGTGTAGGACGACCACAGAAGCGGCGCCCTCTGAGAACGCAAGGCATTGTGGGTAAATTGGCTATCGTTTGTTGTTTAGCTCTGGACAGTGATCGTGTGTATCAAATATGAAGCAGTTTGAACTTTGCAATCTAGAGTTATAAGCGTTTTCGTATAACGGCGTAGTTATGGCGAGGGATTTTCTTGTGTCATTATAGGCCCCTCCCACTGGCCATGATGGGTAATTTGGTCATCGAGCGTTGTTTATTGATGGACAATCATCGTGTGTATTAAATATGAAGCAGTTTGAACTTTGCATTGAAGCGTTA
Organism: Gouania willdenowi; assembly: GCF_900634775.1. NCBI lineage: Eukaryota > Metazoa > Chordata > Actinopteri > Blenniiformes > Gobiesocidae > Gouania > Gouania willdenowi. The sequence continues at coordinate 891,124 of NW_021145015.1, read as the reverse complement.
TAAGCATTTTCCTATTATAGCGTGCTGATGGCGAAGGATTCTCCCGTGTAATTATAGGCCCCTCCCACTGATCACAGCCTGTTTTTTCTTCCATAGCAATTTGCTACCCTCTGTGTAGGTTCATCCTACAGTGTTTTGAAGTCAACACGACATATCGTCTGTCCGCTACAGCTGCTCGTGTTGGACGACCACAGAAGTGGCGCCCTCTGAGAACGCAAGGCATTATGGGTAAATTGGTTCTCGAGTTTTGTTAATGGCTGTACGGTCATCATGTGTATCAAATATGAAGCAGTTTGAACTTTGCATTCTAGAGTTATAAGCTTTTTCCTAGAACGGCGTCCTGTAAATGCTAACCGTGTACGTGACCTTAAATGACACCGGTCGAAAACACAAGGCATGATGGGAAATGTTTCAAAGCAGTCATGACCAAGCTTGGGCACATGTCCTTTGTGTGAAATTTGAAGCTGATGGAAGTTTGTGTGTCAGAGTTATGGAGATTTGGACATTTCTGCGTGCTAACGAAAATTAGCATTGCATTTTTGTGGCGGCGCCACGACCAAACCGTGACAGATACGAAAATTCTTTTGATAACTTTTCATCTTCAATGGGTCCTATGTGGTGTTGCCAAGTTTTAAGCGAATCGGATGAATCCCCTCAGACTAGTTCGCGCAGATGCGTTTCGAGGGCGAAACGCCATTTTTGACCTTTGACCCAAGATGGCTGACTTCCTGTTTGGTTTTGGGCGGGGTCACAATGTAACTTTTTGCTCATTCTGGGGCGGAGACTACACGTGGCGATTTTCGTACATATCGGTCAAACCTGGCGGTCGTGCGGTTCCATCGTTTTTTTGGCGGCGAAAACGCACGCTACGCGTGCGTTTTCTGTCCGTTTTTTTTCACGCCACCTAATTATCAAATTTTTCGCCAGGCCTGAGGTGCGTGCAAATTTCGGTGAGTTTTCGGGCATTTTTAGGGGGTCGAATTAGCGATCAAAGGCGGGCGGGGTATAATAATAAAACGATATAATAGCGAAAACAATAGGTTCCTCTGTCCCATTCTGGGACATCGGAACCTAATTATAAAATATTAGGAATTTATGATGGAGACAAATTATTAAATTTGAACTGTTGAATACAAAGGAACACCAGAAATCAAATCTAAACATATACATTTAAGAACTATGGCTATCAGTATAATATGATTGATTTAGTTGATGTGGTAGAGTGGGTCATCCAATAACCAAAGGGTCCTTTAGTAAAGACACTTTACCCACATTGCCTAGTATGAATGTGGTGTGTGTGGTCAGAGGGAACGATGGTTCAATATGGCAGCCTCGCTTCTGTCAGTCTGCCCCAGGGCAGCTGTGGCTACAGTAGTAGCTTACCACCACTGTGTGTGGAGTGAAAGAATAATGCACATCAATGTAAAGCCCTTTGAATGTTACAGAGACAAGAACTCACCTTTGAATAGTTCTGTTCATTCTTTCTACAAGGTGTTGGTTTGAGGATGGTAGGAGGAACATAAGCTTCTTTTTATTTTAAGAATTTCACACAATCTTGTTGATCTACAATACAATTAAAAAATACAGTAATTCAATAGCAGTACCATACATCTCATGCTGAAAACTATATGAATATTATACATGCCAGCTGTAAAACAATTATTTATTTTGTAAGTAGAAAACATTATCTTATTGAACAAATAGTTTTTAACTTTATTGTTCATCTCCTTACAGCTTCTGTCCAGGATTAGTTCTTACGTCGTTGACAAATTCTGTTTCCTGGTCTGACAAAATCCTTTTTTATGCCTCAAATTGATAAACAAAATTCAGAAAGCATGACGTAACCTCTTTGGCTGCCTTAGATGTCAATGCATAGGCCTGTGGCCATTTGGTGAAGTAATCAATCATTACGCAGATGTATTGAGTCCCATCATTGTTAACTTCCTAATCAATTACATTCTGATGAGTTCAAATGGCTGGAAGACCTTATGGAGCAAAAGAGTTTCATCTAAAATAGTTTCACACCTTATATATGTAAACACATCTATAAACTATAAATCTAAACCTTGATGTGTACAATACTTTATATCTTAAAGATTTTTGGGACATTTTTATCAACAAATTACAAGTTATATGTAACAAATGGAACTTTCTGAAACATTTTTACAATTTCTTTTTTTTTTTTATCTTTTTAGATGAACCAACCTTTATTAAAGTGTATTCAGTGGGCTTTTTCAATAATTGTCCACTGGCCTGACGTGCTGTGCTTTGGGAAACCTGTTGATAATATAAACACATGGTACATGACCTTGTCATAGAATTACTACATAGGAGTCAACAGCCATCCCTGCCAGTAAAACCTTGTTGATATCACCTCTCTTGTTTTAGTTTGTCCACAGTGTGCCCCAGTGGGGCTGCCATGACAACCTACAAAGATGGAATTAGCCTGATGGAGAAAGTGGATGCACTCAGAACCCAGATGAACAGTAACTATGCTAGCTAGCATTGCTAAAGCAGTGGAGTTAAACGTGGCAGAGATCAAAGATTGCAAGAACCAACTGCAGTCAACTGTAGGAGAAGTAACTACTCTGAAGAAAACCAACGCTGAGCTGCTGGAACGAGTCCTGGATCTGAGCGATACAAACGTTGATGGAACCTCCGTATCAGGGGGATGAAAGAAGGAGAAGGAGAGGACATTCCTGAAAAAGTTAAAGGTCTGATAACTAAAATCTCTCCCTCGTGGTCCTCAAACTTCAACTACATCGTGGATTCTGTTCACCGACTTGGCCGTTGTGATGACAACAAAACAAGGCATGTGATAATCCAGTTTACATAAAGATTTAATCAGGATGCACTGTGGAGGATGACCAAGGAATCCAGGATTTGCAAACAGCTGCACATCACCATCGTCAAAGATCTCTGCTGTCAGGGCAAACATTGTTAGTTCATGATTATTAACATATTTACTCATAGACCTTATTCTTTTTAAGGCTTTAAGTTGAGACTTTTCATTTCTGCTGTCTCATGTTTTCTGCTCTCTTCTCGAGGTCAGCTTCCAAAACACATCTTATCTCTCAGACACGGAGGCATCACACACTCACAGTCACACATACACACCCAATACACATCCATTCATACACACAAACACCATACACGCACACACCTCCAACACTCACGACATTCAGGAGATACCAGAGAACTGGTTGTTTTGACCTAAAGAAGAAACTGTCTCTTTTCACTCTCTTCTATCACCTCCACCCTGTCCTCTTTATCTCCTGGGGGGAGGAGGGAGGGGGACTGAGGGGGAATATACGTGATGAGTTAGAACTGTGGGCCACTCGATCATTGGACGTCCGCCCGGGCGGTCACTAATTTTGTCCATCTTTGTACTCTTTTTTATTTAGTTTTATAATAAACCTTTTTTATAAAATCATCAATGCCTCGCCTGGACTCCATCACTCAACCAGAGCAATAAATCATGTCTCCAAGTGAGGTCAACCGCAAATTTGCCGTGACAATGCAAAACTGACCGTGATCACAAGCCAGAGGTGAGGGACGGAGGGCCTATTACAGAGGTGGTGAGGGATACATTGATGGAAAACGTATTTCCTAAACATCTGAGGTTTGAGGTTCAGATGACAACAAAAAACTAATTCATAAAGGTTTTATTTAGTTCCAACAGTTATAAAGTTGTGGATGGTTCATCATTACAGAATTTGACGGGACGTTACATTTTACCGTAAATCGTTTATTCCATAGGTTCTATACTCTTCTCTTTTCCAGTTGTAGTTAAGTTGTTGTTTTCTGATGAATGTTCCTTTTTGTTGTATGTCACTCAATGTCAGGGGCTTAAGAGACGTTGTCAAAATAAAAGCAAACTTTCTTTTTTGTAAGAGGAAAAAAGCTGATTTTATTTTCTTACAAGAAACTCATTCAATATCAACAGATGAGACATTTTGTAAAAACCAATGGGGTGACAAAATAATATTCAACCATGGCTCTAATAAATCTGCCAGCTTAGCATTTCTCTTTTAAATTCTCCTGGAAAAGTCATAACTTCAAACTTTAGTAACACTGGACATTGGCTTATTACTGTGGTTAATATCAATGATCTCCATCATTTCCTGGTTAATGTCTATGGTTTCAATAACTTGCTCCAAAATGAAAAGTTCATTGGGGATCTTCAAATTAAATTTCCTTCAGCAAATATAATTATGGGGGGATTATAATATGGTTGATAACAAATGCCTCGATTGATTTCCCTCAAAAGTTCATCAAAAAAACTCTTCTAATCCTGTTATTGCTAATTTATGGAGCAATTTAAACTTAATAAATCCCTGGAGCTTCAATTTTCCAGAAAACAAACAGTAAACTTGGCATAAACCCAACAGATCCATTCCATCAAGATTAGATTTCTGGTTCATTTCTTGCTCTTTGTTATCATGTGTGTCTGAATGTAGCATCTCAGCAGCTCCTCTCACAGACCATTGTGAAATTAAACTGACACTCAAACCTACAAACTTTAATCCCAGAAACAGAAACTATTGAAGTTCAAAATAAGGGAATTTTCAAAATAAGGGAATTTTCTATTACTTATCGGAAAATAAAATAAGTGAAGCGGCACCTTTGGAAGCAGACATACCAAATTTAAAAATTTTGCAAAACAAGCTTGATGAAATATATCTTCACAAAGCTCAAGGAGCCTTTATTAGATCTAGAGATAAATAGATGGAGGAAGGAGAGAAAAGTACTTCATACTTCTGTCAACTAGAAAATAAATGTATATAATCTGTACCTTTTCTCAATAAAAAAAGAACTGTTTAAATATGTTTTTTTTAAAGCAAAATGCAAATAATTTAAGAACAAAATTTAATTAAATTCTTTCCAACTTTAAATTGTCTTTTTTTAGTAATTCTTCTGTGTTTTGCAGAGAATGGTTTATTAAAAGTTGATGAACAGTGTGTGAACTGTATGAAGGTGTGTGTTGGATGTGTCAGTGTGAGTGAGCAGCTGTCAGGTTGTTGTACAGGGATTGTGTGTTTGCTGACTCCATAATAAAAGTAAGTCATTACCAAGGAAAGTAACTATTTACGTTACTGTTAAAAAAAAAGTTGCTTTATGTCAAATAATTCAGATTTTTCAGATGAGTGTGTCGTTGCTTTTAATGGATGTTATTGTTCATATATGCTGTATGCATGCATACAGAATCAGAATCAACTTTATTGACCAAGTAATGTATGTTATACACACGACGAATTTAACTTCGTGAACTGTGCTCTCTCTAATAGTGTAAACATTAAATAATAACAATCAACTAGAAAAAAATAATAATAAATATAAACAGTAGTTAGACTAGAATGTGCAAAACTAAATAAAATAACAAGACAATAATAATAATAATAATAATAATAATAATAATAATAATAATAATAATAGTATAAAAAGAAGAAAAAAAGAAAAATAATAATAAAATATAATAATAATAAGATAATAGTGCAGTAGAACATTTAAATTAAATAGTATGTACATGAACATTCTCAGTGACTGATTGATCCAGGGTTGTTATGTTTCGTTCCAGGGTTATTTCACAGAAACAGGTCTGACACTCTTTGACTCTTTGACTCTTTGACATACATACATACATACAAGCTTTTTGTCCAGACGTTGGTGGTTTCCTGTCACTGTGGGCCTCAGAGCACAGTAGTACACAGCAGAGTCACACACATGAAGATCCTGAATCATCAGAGGAACAGAGCTGTCTTTGAGCTCAGCATCAAATCTGTCCTTCACAAACTCTGGAGAATTATCTGCTGAAGAACGTGAACGTCTCAGAATAAACTTTGGGTAACTGTTCACTTCTAGTTTGTACCAGAACAAATAAGGAGTTGAGTCAGTGGTGGTAAAAGTACAATTGAGTGTAGCAGTTTGTCCTTGAGTCAGAATAACATCTCCTGGTGGCTGTGTGACTTTCTCCTCTCCTTTACACTCTGTGGAAGAACAGAACATCCAGAAGGAGAGACCAGTCAGCTCCAAAGGAATTTAACATTGAAATCCAAAGCGTACCATGAAGAGTTCATCAATGTATTCAAATGTTTCAGAGACAAACATGTACAGTCTGTATGTTACCGAAGCAAAAAGCAGCGAGAAGAATCCACAGCCAAAGTTCCATTTGTACAAGCAGGTTTGAATGTGTGGAAGAAAGCAGCTCCTGTTCATATTCAGTAGTAGAATAGCTCTCTTTAAAGCAGCACTTCTTATCCACACAGAGGCTGAACATAGAGGAGTGGCTATAGCACAGTGCTGCCCTCTAGTGGAGCTACAGAATGCAGTGAAGCCACCCAGCAGCCAGTCACTAGACATCCATGAGACATGAAGAACATCTGAGAACATCTACATCCTCTAATGGAGGAAATCCCTGGATTGTTCTCAGGTTCTTTGGAAAACTTTCTGATGGAACTCAGTGTGTGTGTGTGTGTGTGTGTATGTGTGTGTGTGTGTCAGCTGATCAAAAGTTTAAGATCTCAACTAAAAACCTCCAAAATACAACATCATGTTATTAAAAAGGACTCAGTAATCAGTATCTACACCATCCTTGTTAGTCACATAAAAATCATTTCATACTAGATTCCAGTGTTTTATTTTCCAACCCAGTTCCACAGCAAAATATGTAATAGCTACATTTTCCACAACCAACATTTTACGTATGAGGCTTTTAAAACGAAAGATGTTTACAGTTTCTACCATCCAGTCTTTTCAACGGGCTGACGTCAGGTCACGTGATTGCTGACTCCGCCCCTGCCTGCAGTGAAAAACATGGACATTTTGTATATTTTAGTGGCAAATTGCTTTATTTCAAGATAGATTGTGGTTTTAGAATTGTTTTGATAACATTTCTAGTGACAAATCTACCCTTAACTTTTATGCTATTGGGTTTTTCTGAACATAAACTGCCCTGAACATGAATGCAACATTGAAGAACATGAACATTTATTCTGAACATGGCTTCTCTAGCCTACTTCTTGCTGTCAACAAGAAAAGCTAAGTCCATGAGCCATTTTGGATCACTTAGCACAGGAAAAGCCACTCCATCCTTCTCCATGAAGGCTTTTACTTCTGCTCTCAACTCAAAAACTCTCTTCAAGATGTTTCCCCTGCTGAGGCCAACGTACCTCGATGAAGTAAAGCACATCCTCATATTCTGACTCAATTTCCTCTAAAAAAGCACGAAACTGCCGGTGCTTTAAGCCCCTGGACCTGATATAGTTGATGCATTTCACAACAACAGACATCACATTGTCAAACTTCAGACATTTGCTGCAAAGGACCTGCTGATGGATAATGCAGTGCAGAGCAATGGCCTCCTCCACACCCTCCTCTTCCAGTTTTCTTTGAACCAGTGCCACCAGTCCATTTTTCCTCCCTGTCATTGATGGTGCTCCATCAGTTGTTAATCCAACCAACCTTTTCCATAGCAAACCAGCATTCACAATGGTATCACACAGCTGGCCAAATATCTCCTGAGCAGTGGTCTGACCATGCATTGGAAATACTGTGAGGAACTCCTCCATAACTTCAAAATTGTCATCAACATCTCGTACATATATTGTGATCTGGGCAGTGTCAGTGATGTCTGTATTCTCATCAAGAGCGACTGAGTATGCATCAAAACGTTTGGCTTTCTCACACAATTGATCATAAATATTACTTGACAGGTCAGAAATACGCTCTGCCACAGTGTTTGCAGAAAGGCTGATGTTGCTAATCTGAACTTTCTTTTCTGGACAGACGATACTTGCAGCTTGTAATATGCACTTTTTGACAAACTTGCCTTCTGTGAATGGTTTTTCCGCCGTAGCAATCATCTCACTGACCACGTAGCGAGCTTCAACTGCTGCATTATTCTCTTTGGTTGCTTTCTTAAATACATTGTGTTGCTTTAGTCGACGTGTTTTAAGATGGTCAACCTGGTTGGTTCTCTCTTTTTCCTGTTATTTTTTTTTTTTTTTTTTTTTTTTCTTGTCTGCACATGCTGTCAAAGGTCAACACCACAGGAAGTGCAATCATTATGAGACAGCAATGCATATTTTGTTATTGCAATAAAATACATTGATTTATTTTATTGCTTAATTGTGACCATCACCAGCCCTCCCTAAGGAAGGGTAAGAAATCTTTTATTATAGGGAGGATATAAAAAGGGAGAGCAGTGTTACACCTAAGTGGAGGGGGAGGGAGAGGGGAAAGGGAGCAGGGAGGAAAGACTCAATGCAGGAAATAGAAAAAGTGGGGAAGAATAGACTGTTTTGCAGTGAGGGTGAGATGTGAGGTTGTAGAATAAATTGTGCTTATTATGTTGTGTAATCCAGCCAGTATGGTGACAAGTGTGAAGCTTAGCTATAATGGTGGTGGCTGTGGACAGGGGGAATGAGTGAATGGTAGTACCTAAAGCAGGTATTTGGGATTAACGTGTCTAAGGTTAAGCCCAGTATGAGTTTTATCCCACATCCCAAGGCGTGCCAGTGCATCGTATACCAGTATATGTGCAAAAAAAAAAAACGCTACTGCAAACCCAGGAACTGCCCTGGGCCCGCAGATGCAGCCAGGCCAGCAGAAAGAGCGGGGGCCAGGGAGCCCCAGGCAACCCCCCCCGATGCCGAGCAACCCCCCAGATGTTCCCAAGATCCCAGGCCAAGAGGCAGCCACCGCCCCCCACATACACATCCGAGGAAGCCCCAAGCAGCCGAGCACCCAGCGCATCCCCCCACCGACCCCAACCCCCAACCCCAAGGCCCCCCGCCAGCATCCAGCCCCCCCACCCACCCACACCCAGGTACTCAACCCCCCGAGGGAAGGGACAAGAGAGCCAACCGCCCGAGACCCCAGCAGAGGAGCCAAGGCCCCCGCCCAGAGCCGCGCGGAACGGGCAGCCGGCGGGCGCCCGCCAGCAGGGTCCGGACCCCAGGCCAGAAGGACCCGGAACGGAAGCAGCACCGAGAGCAGCGCCCCCCAGGGACGACAACCACGCCTATAGTCGCCGAGGACACCAAGGGGATGCTGCAAGCTGCCCCGCCGGCCCCCAGGCGCACCGACCAGGCACCCCAAAGCACACCAGATCGCCTTTCCTTGATGCTGCCCGCGCGATGCGCCCCAGACACTGCCCAGGTCCCGCCCCCCACCGGACAGCGCAAGCCACGGGGCAATGCACCCCCCGGTGCAAGAGTGACCGGCGGCCGCCACCACAGGATGTTTAACATATTTTGTGGTTTCCAGTGGCATTGAAGGCATTGTTGTTACGTGAATCTTTCTCTGCCAATGTTCGTCTTTGTTTACATGTGTTCTGCGTGTTGATTGGCTGGGAGGCTGGGGAAGGGCAGGCGTAAGCAAAGAATGAGGAGTACATTCTGTTCCCACGGGTGTTCAGTGAGAGAAATGACGGAGTGTTTGTGTCTTCATTGTTTATTTTGGCGTTGACTACGGCCTACAGTAGTCAGGATGTAACGACTTCCATTAAAAGCTGATAAACTTTTGATAACGGCTCGAGTCACTTCATTACAATACAGTATAAAACACACGGGCCGCACTAACATAACATTTTCACATTGTCCTGCGAGCCACAAATTATCGTCCCACGGGCCGCGAGAATGAGACTTCTGGTCTATGATCAATATATATTCACGTCACAGATTTTTTATTTTAAAAAGAAACCTAAAAAAAAAAAAACACAAAAAATAAAAAATACGAGAACTCACAAAATCGACCCCAAAAACAAAACAAAAAAACTATAAAAAACAAAATGACAAATATAATACTGAATTGATAAAAAACAAAATGTATAGAAATCTAAAAAGGGCCAAAATACAATCACAAAGGGGGTATGCTATGAAACTAGATAATTATATCTTGGATTAATCTCTGTTAGTGGGCTTCACCTAACAGCTGTCCTACAAAGGTTGATCACAACACGCTAATTTAACCAAGTGTTTTCAGCCTCGGTACATGCACGCTCCCATAAAAGGGGTGGAGATTGCAGCGTCTGACCAATCAATGGAGAACCTGGCAGAGCGACCGTCTTTACAATGAATGGAGGAACAGCTTATGATCTTAAACAAAAAAATTAATTTAAATTCATGATGACAGCAAAGAGTGCAGCGTGCACCAGGAGGGAATGCTGACAGCGAATCACCGACTCTGTGAATGTATGAAATTATTTATGATATTAATCTATTGGATGATAAATGGACAGCGCTCTGATCAGTTTCCTTTTATTACAGCACACACGTTTTTCTATTCAAGTAGACATATTTATCACACACACTGGGATGAGAGCACATTGTTTCACTGTAGTATGTTCCTGCTGATGTGGTCAGCCTCACTATAGGTATGAATGAATGAATGAATGAATGAATGAATGAATGACTTCACCCTTACTTGCATACAAAGACACAGGCTTCATCAGCTGACTATAAATCAGTTCATCAGATATAAATCTATATCTTTCCTAAATGATGTCACTGGTAAATGAAAGGATTGCATTAATATCTAAATATTGTCTCTCCTGTCAATCAATCAATCAATCTTTATTTGTATAGCGCCAAATCATAACCAATGGTATCTCAAGACACTTTACAGTAGAGGAGTCTTAAGGACGGACTCTTCATTTTATGGATACACACATATGCATATATACGTATATACACATACATATGTATCCCACACCCAACATGAATTCATCATGGCGGCAAGGAAAACCTTCTGTTAAGCAGCAGGAACCTTGTGTGGATCCCATTCCTATGATGAACAGCCATCCACGTTATGCTGTGTTGGGTGTGTGCAGAGGAAAGGGTGGAGACAGAGTTGTTGAGACTCTGTAACTCCACACTGAGGATCCCACGGACCTGCAAGACAAAAGCCAGAAGGAGAACAGGAGCAAACACACAAGGGAAGAAGCAGACAGAGGGAGTGTTAGAGATAGACTGGTGCCTGTCCATTTAGGGCTTTATAAGTGAGAAGAAGAATCTTGAATTCTATTCTATATTTTATGGGAAGCCAATGCCGACGATACAATTATTTATTGCTTCAGATCATCTCTTGAACAGGCTGTTAATTCCCTGCAGAAAGCCTTTGTTTCTGTCCAGCATTCGCTGATTAATCTAAAACTGGTTCTCAATGCTGAGAAGACCAAGCTAATGTTTTCTAACCATAAGAAGGTGCCTCTAACTCCACCGGTCGTGTCCACTCTTGAGGGAAATGTCATAGAAGTGGTACATGAATATAAATACCTTGGTGTCGTAATTGATGATTCCCTCACTTTTAAACTTTTCATTGACAAACTTGTGAGGAAATTAAAACTTAAATTGGGGTTCTTCTTCCGCAACAAGACATGTTTTTCTTTTGGTGTAAAGAAGCGCCTTGTCTCTGCCACATTCTTATCTGTGTTAGATTATGGTGACCTTTTTTATATGAATGCTTCTTGTACATGTCTTCTGATGGTGGACTCTGTTTATCATTCTGCTCTGAGGTTCATCACAAACTGTAGAGCCAAGACACATCACTGTGAGCTGTACTCTCGGGTGGGATGGCCATCCCTGTACACTAGGAGGCAGTGTCATTGGTTTACTTTTATTTATAAGGCTCTTCTTGGATTACTGCCCTCTTACATCTGTACATTACTTACAAAGAGAAGCACGAACACTTATGCACTGAGATCCAATGATCAGCTGTTGCTCACAGTTCCTTTTGCCCGCACAGAGCTGGGGAAAAAAGCCTTTGTACATGAGTACCTTGTGCTTGGAACACACTGCAGAGACTGGAAGTTGACTGAATTGTTATCCTTGAATGCTTTTAAAATGAAACTGAGAGAATTTGAGACTGCCTCAGTTGTCTGTAATTGTTTTATTTCATTCTTATGTTATCCTGTCATTTTAATGTAATGTAAATGTATTTCTGTTCAGTGTTGTAACTTTGCTGCCTCTTGGCCAGGACTCCCTTGAAAAAGAGGTTTTTAATCTCAACGGGATTTTTTTTTTTTTCCTGGTTAAATAAAGGTTAAATAAAAAAATAAAAAAAAGAGAGGCTAATACAGGAGTAATGTGATCTCTTCTCCTAGTTTTAGTCAGAACACGTGCTGCAGCATTTTGAACCAGCTGAAGTGTCTTAAGCGACTTGCTTGGGCAGCCTGCTAAAAGAGAATTACAATAATCCAGTCGAGAGGTAACAAAAGCATGGACTAGTTCTTCGGCGTCGCTCTGAGACAGGATAGATCTGATTTTAGCAATGTTACGGAGATGAAAGAAGGCAGTTCTTGAAGTTTGCTTTATGTGAGAGTTGAAGGATAAATCCTGATCAAATAGAACCCCAAGGTTTCTAACAGTTGTGCTTCGTGCCAGAGTAATGCCATCTAGGGCAGTTAGGCTAGCATAGGTTTCTCTAAGGTGTCGTGGGCCCAGTACAATGACCTCAGTCTTGTCTGAGTTGAGAAGAAGAAAATTTTGGTCCATCCAGGCCCTAATGTCCTTTAGACAGGCCTCAAGTTTAGATAGTTGATTTGTCTCACCTGGCTTCATTGATACATACAGTTGGGTATCATCAGCATAGCAGTGAAAGTTAACAGAGTATTTTCTCATAACATTACCAAGGGGGATCATATAGATACAGAAGAGGATTATTTTTATTTATTTATTCAGTTCATTTCTGACATGGTTGCAATCACAGAAATTCATTTTGACATTCAGAGCAGAATCACATTTTTTTTTTTTTTTTTGTCCTTTTGCATGCCGGAAAGGGCGACGGAAAAAAGCATTATGCTTATCCAGATCCGTCCCCTGTTTTGAACACAGATAATTTTACATCAAACCTCGTTTCTTCCCTTGTCAAACATTCTCATCTTCTTCATAAATTTCATCATTAACTTTTTTTTTTTTTTTTTGTCCTTTTTTATGTGATGTGTTCTCGTCTGCAGTCATTGTTCCTGCTGTTACTCCTCTTCACTGTCCTTTTTCTCCGTATCTCCTCGAGCTTTCTTTTCCAGTTGTTGTTTACGTTCCTCCAACTCTCCAAACGAAAAGTTCTTCTTCTTTCGGAGAACCTTCATATCCTCTGAGAGTCGCCTCAGCTTACGATCCATCAGAAAGGCACATGCACATGGATTGGACCTAGCACAGAGCCCTGAGGAACCCCGTAGCTTACTTTAGTGTACACAGAAGACCTATTATTCACGTGTACAAACTGGTACCTATCAGATTGCATCTTCAAACCTCAGATTACACAAAGTCACCTCCAACTGTCCTGCTGTCCTAAAGGCCTTTCCCTCAGAGGACCGAGCTAAAGACATTGATAATTTGGACTTGTGTGCTCAAGATTTACCAGTACAACGCAGTCTAGGGTTATTATGGAATATCAGCAAAGACTTTTTCACATTCAAAGTCGATGATGAAAGAACAGTGGAAAAGAGTACAAAGTTTCGCCGTCGCGTTTTGGTCCAAATGGAGACGAGAATACCTCCACACGCTTCAGTTACGTCACAAATGGCAGGATAAGAAACCAAATCTGACAGAAGGAGATAATGTTTTGCTCAAAGACTTTCAGGTGAAAAGAAATGAGTGGCCCATGTCTAAAATCACCAAAACATTTCCAGGCCAAGATGGACTAGTCAGGAAAGTTGAAGTAACAACTTTTCATGCAGGCAACAAAAAGTCTTTCTGCTGCCGTTTAACTGAAGTTGTTTTGCTCTTGTCCCCTGAGTAAAGACATTTTCATTGAATATTTTAAATGTGGGATCATTGTAATCCCAGACAGAGAGTGTTATGTTCACTGTGGGCAATGTTATGTTTATTGCTTGGTAAAATGTGCCATCTATTGGTTGTTTTAAGTCCATTTTATTTGAGACAGTAGAAGAAGAACTCAAACAGGAAGTTGTTCAGAATGATCTCACTGCAGTACATGGCAGCTCCACTTTCCTGGTTTTTCCTATGTTTTGTGTTTGTTTAGGTATTGTTTGTAAGTATTGCTTAGTGAGAAGGATTAGACACTAAATTTATTGACCTTTAGTTGCACATAAATGTGTAATAGATGCAAAGGCATACAGGGAAGGACTTGGTCCTCAGGAAAAGGCATGATTTCTGAAAAAGTTACGCTTTATTGGTGGTGCAGATCCACACGAGTTGGTTCCCTCGTCTTGGATCAATTACGACCCAGAGAGTCTTCCGTTTATTGCGTATCCTGATATGGTCAACGACCGGGTTTTAAGCCTAAAAGGACTGCTGTCAGCAATTATCTTGAGTCTGGATCTTTAAAAGCTAAAGACCAAGTCAAAATCCTTGATGTTCTGATTGACTCAGACTGGACTATTGTAATGGTCTTCTGACAGGAATCCCCCAAAAGAGAATCAAACATCTACAGCTGGTTCATAACGCTGCAGCTCAGGTCTGAACCAGAACAAAGAGATCAGAACACATTAGTCCAGTTTTAAAGTCTTTACACTGGCTCCCAGTCAGCCTCAGAATAGACTTTAAAGTTCTGCTGCTGGTTATAAATGTGTGAATGGGTTTGGTCCAGAATACATCAGTGACATGTTAGTCAGGTATGAACCCAGCAGGTCTCTCAGATCTATGGACACAGGTCAGATAGTGGAGCCCAGAGCTCACAGTAACCATGGTGATGCTGCTTTTAGTTGTTATGCTGCAAAGAAGTGGAACAAACTGCAGCAGAGCTGAAGACAGCATCACGTGAACTTTTTTAAATCAAAGTTAAAGACACTTTTTTTCTCGACTGCGTATGATTGAGAGAGAGATTTATGATCATGTAGTTGATGTAATGTGTTTGTTGATGATTTTACTGATGATTTTAATTGATTTTACTGATGATTTTAAATGTTCTTATTTTAAACAATTGAATGTTTTATCATGTAAAGCACATTGAGTTGCCTTGTGTATGAAATGCGCTATACAAATAAATTTACCTTGCCTTGCCGAACCCAATCTGGGTCCTTTTGATGAAGGTCAGACCTTTTATCTGGAACACAATGAGAAATACAGCACATTTTAGCTCTACATTTTAACAACTGTGTTGATACTGTAGCAGGCTATTAAATGTGATTATGTTAAGTCAATAATACCACATGCAGTAGCATGATATGAATTATATTATCATCATCACATGAGAAAATTTGTTAACAGCCGCTGCTATCAACAATTCACTGACCTGACAAGAAATGGGCCGAACAAATTTAAATGTTGTCCAGATATTTTCCTCGTAGTTCCTGGTTTAGCTTCGCTAACCATGAGCTCCTCCTTTTTTCTAACACCTTTTGGCAGTCTATAACACTCCAAATGTTTTTCATGGTCTGACCGATTGGTACAGCCAAAAACACAACAATAATTCACCATTTCCTTTCGTTTGCTTGAGTGCGTGTGCTTTGTTTACCTGCTGAGTACCTCCAATATGGTGACTTCTGGTTTGAATACGCAGTGATGAAGTGCCTTGAAAACCCTGTATAGGGTTGGCCCAGTGTCCTCCCTACTTTTGTTGAGTTTGGTCAGGATCTCCAGTCCCTTTTGTTTCGTTATGTTGCTACTTTCAATGACTTTATATGAATAAACACTTTGAAAACTTCTGTTATGGTGTCTTTTATGTTGCGGCCCCTCATTTTTTTGAGAAATAGCAAATCAGATGGTCGACTTCATGGTTGTTAGTCTGTAAAAGAACAGAACCAGCACCCCACGTACTGGCTTCAACTTGTAACTTAAAAGAGCACGCAAAGTCAGGGGCCACATTCATATACAGCCCCCAAAGTACATGTACAAAATGACAGAAAAATAAACAAACAAGAGTAAAAATACATTAAAAAACACAAAGAATTACAGCATTGCAGGAAAATACAGTAAAAGACAAGATAAATACACAGAAAATACTCCAAAAACACACAAAACTAATACAAAAATGAACAAAACAAAAATAATATTACACAAAATTACAGAAAATAACAAAAGTACCACAGGAAACTAGAAAAACATAAAGAATGACTCCACAAACCCACAGTACTAACAAACAAGAAAAACGACAACAGAAATACACAAAAACGTATGCTTGGGACAGCTAACCCATGCTACATTAGATAATTCACCTCACTTTAAATCAAAGCTGGTTTAGTGGGATTGACCCTATAAGCATGTTGTTTGATTAACAGATGACCCTGAACATCAATGTGACTAAAAAACTGAAGTCTGACGAGGATGATCAGAGAAAAGTGTTAAATTATCCTCAGTTTAATGATGTCAGCTCTTGTACATTTGTTTAAATAAGATTAAAAAAAGACTCTAAGTCACTCAACACCTCTGAGTTTTGAGTTTATAATCCACAGATCACACATCAAAAGAACTGTTTAAATATGTTTTATTTAAAACTAAATGCAAATAATTTAAGAACAAAATTAAATTACATTTCTTTCCAACTTTAAATTGTCTTTTTTTTTAGTAATTCTTCTGTGTTTTGCAGAGAATGGTTTATTAAAAGTTGATGAACAGTGTGTGAACTATATGAAGGTGTGTGTTGGATGTGTCAGTGTGAGTGAGCAGCTGTCAGGTTGTTGTACAGGGATTGTGTGTTTGCTGTCACTGTGGGCCTCACAGCACAGTAATACACAGCAGAGTGTGACAGTGCAGCAGAGGAGATGATCATTTGGAGTTGGTTTGTCTTCACATTGATCTTCAGTCCATCAACAGCAGCTTCACCCACATCTCCTGATGTTGAGTGAGAAATAAGAAATTCTGGTGCTTTTCCAGGATCTTGTTTGTACCAGAAAAAATAATCTTGATATGTTATTTTGTTGTAATTGTAGGACAGAGTCAGTGTGTCTCCTGTTAAAGTGTTCACTTCAGTGCTGACTGCTTTGAGTTCTTCACACATGATTTCTACAGGAACAGAGAAAACTCTTTAAGTTGGTATGTTTCACTTTAAGGCCTTTGCTAACTTTGAAGCAGCAATAATGAGCAGATGTGCAGAGATGAACTGGACTTACCCGTGAATATGTGGAGAAGCAGTAGTGAGACTAAAACCATCATGTCCCAAACAAACAAGCTGAGCAGTGCTCAAACTAAACTGTTGGAAACTCTGACTTCTTTCTCATGCTGACAACCAGCTTCTGTCCTTTTGTACAGGAAGTCCCTCCTCCTCATGATGTCACTTTAACATGTGAAACCAACAGGAAAGGAAGTGGTTGGAGAATGTGTGTCAGGGATTTCAATGGGAATGGAACAATTCACTCCTTTGAGAAAAAGTCTATGAAACTATCAAACATTTGAACTGATGAATCTAACAAAAAGAAACATGGAGAAGAAACCATAAAGAATAGAAACAAAGAGTTGAAAAAGAAAAGTACAATAGTTTAATTGGATGAATACTTTTTGAGATATGGACAATTTAGTGAGGGGGCTATGTATTGATTTTTGAGCATCCTTATTTATTTATTTTCCATTTTCAGCTTCCAATATCTCAGAACTACATCATATATGAAACTGATATTTGTTATAGTAATACGGCTCCACCGACTCTCACATAATATTCAAAAAGCTCTGCTATACATCCTATTTGGTGGAAATGCCAAACCCTCAACCCCATGAGCCAGAATATTTCCAGAATATCAAGCATCGTCAGGTTTCCTACCAGACATATTTGGAGATAGAGGGATCCTGCAGTCCAAAATGGAGCAGAATTTCTCAGTAATTAAAGATCAAAATAGTTGTACTGGGGAGCAAAACCATAAGGCATGTAAATAAGAATCAGCTGTTCTCTGGGTGCACTGAGAAGAGATGTCTGTTGGAGAAAAACCCATTTTATGCATTTTCTGTTGGGTAATGTGAGTTCTGTGGAGAACTTTGTATTGAATAAGTTGAAGGTTTGTGTTTTTTGTTTTCTTGTTGTTGTTGATTGAAAGTTCAACCTCCCATTTAGTGACTGGTTAGTGAATAGAGTTAGTGTTTGAGAGAGACCTATACATTTTTTAAAGGTTTTTACATTTTTTTAATAAACATCACCAGTTCTGGAGGTTGGAAGGTAATTGGATCTACTGGAGTGTTTTTCTTAATTGTCTCTATTACTTGTACGTACAGTAGAATATTACTTTTATTTATGTTATATGTTTGAATTAGATTGTTATATGTCCTGAGTCTGTCATCTTGGCAGAGTTCTTGGAGATGAGTAATATTAATTATTATTAATATTACATGAATATTTGCTGATGTGCCATCCAGGATTGAGTTATAGTGTCCTGGATCATTTAAAGAGTTATTAATACCTTGTCCTTCAGGGTGTGAATTCTTCTTAAACTATATATTCTTCTACAGCAGAGCTTTAATATTACATGAACCACAGACAAATAGTTAAGTTTAAACATTTATAAATCAAACAAGTTAAATGTATTTATACTTACACTAAAAAGCGCGACGCACACTAAGCTAAGTATAAATGCTCAACTTCATAAAAATAAAAAGAGAAATCTTAGTGGAAGAAAGAAAAAGAAATAAAAACAGCAACATGCTGTTAGAACAACTCTAAAGCTTTTTGTCCAGACGTTGGTGGTTTCCTGTCACTGTGGGCCTCAGAGCACAGTAGTACACAGCAGAGTCACACACATGAAGATCCTGAATCATCAGAGGAACAGAGCTGTCTTTGAGCTCAGCATCAAATCTGTCCTTCACAAACTCTGGAGAATTATCTGCTGAAGAACGTGAACGTGTCAGAATAAACTTTGGGTAACTGTTCACTTCTTGTTTGTACCAGAACAAATAAGGGTTTGAACCAGTGAAAGTGCTAAAAGTACACTGTAGTGTAGCAGTTTGTCCTTGAGTCAGAATAACATCTCCTGGTGGCTGTGTGACTTTCTCCTCTCCTTTACACTCTGTGGAAGAACAGAACATCCAGAAGGAGAGACCAGTCAGCTCCAAAGGAATTTAACATTGAAATCCAAAGCGTACCATGAAGAGTTCATCAATGTATTCAAATGTTTCAGAGACAAACATGTACAGTCTGTATGTTACCGAAGCAAAAAGCAGCGAGAAGAATCCACAGCCAAAGTTCCATTTGTACAAGCAGGTTTGAATGTGTGGAAGAAAGCAGCTCCTGTTCATATTCAGTAGTAGAATAGCTCTCTTTAAAGCAGCACTTCTTATCCACACAGAGGCTGAACATAGAGGAGTGGATATAGCACAGTGCTGCCCTCTAGTGGAGCTACAGAGTGCAGTGAAGCCACCCAGCAGCCAGTCACTAGACATCCATGAGACATGAAGAACATCTGAGAACATCTACATCCTCTAATGGAGGAAATCCCTGGATTGTTCTCAGGTTCTTTGGAAAACTTTCTGATGCAACTCAGTGTGTGTGTGTGTGTGTGTGTGTGTGTGTGTGTGTGTGTGTGTGTGTGTGTGTGTGTGTGTGTGTGTCTTCTGGTGGTCGTTGTACTCAGCTTCAGCTCAAACTGTGCAACTCAGAGGCAGAGCCCAAATGTGCGCAGCTCATGATGCATGTTCTCACACTGTACGGTCCGACACTCTGATACGATCTGACTGCTCACACTGTACGTTCATACACGACACATCGGAGTCTTGTTTCTGGAAATGCAATGTACAAATTAGAAGAAGAAGAAGAACATTGAAGCGTCGCCATTAAAACAGACGAAGAAGAAAAACCCGGAAGTGGAGAGACGCTCGCAAATCTCAGCAAAAAGAGCTTTAAAAAAGAAAAGATGGTGATGTGATGGACCAAGAGCTGGATGGACAGACGTGGGCACGACAGTCCGTCAATTTTACAGCGGTCCTGCGGTGTTCGCGCATGCGCAGTGTGAGCGTTTACGGTAAGCCGGTCCGTGGGACTGCTTCAACTGTGTGATACCCTCACGAGGAGCTCACGAGGAGTGACTGAATTTCAAATATGTTTGAAATCCTTACGCTCTATGATTGCTGATCGGGGGCTGGTTTTACATTTTTTTATAAAAGCTAAAAATCCCACAAAAAGATTTTAAAAAAATACAAGAACTCACACAATCCCACCAAATCACAAAAAAACAAAAAAGGGAAGACAAAACCTCATAAAAAATGAACAAAAAAAACCCATAACAAACAAGACAAAAATAATATCATTAAATCAAAAATAAAAAATGTATAGAAATCTAAAAAGGGTCAAAATAAAAATCACAAAAAGACAAAAAATACAAAAACTAGGGGTAAAACGCCTACAATTTTTTGGCCGATCACTGACTTTTGGTTAAAATGTATAATTATTTTAGTAATAAACTGACCCTGGTCCAGAAAAAAACTGTAGTAATTAGAAGACAACTTTTAAAAATGCATTTAATTTGATAATTATCATCATTTATCATGATGTAATAAAAAAAACAACTTGTACATTGTCTGTTGATTAATGGATTTTGTGAGGAAGTAAACATAGTTTAGTTCAAAACTGTATATAAGATTCTGGTATTTCTGTTCTTACTAATAATACAAGATATTATCTAAAGGCAGGGGACATTGTGTCAGAGTGGGCCATGTTCCGTGCCTCTGTTGTCGAGGCAGCTGACCGGTGCTGTGGCCACAAGGTAGTCTGTGAATAGAATAGAATAGAATATCCTTTTATTGTCCTTGTACAGGGTACAACGAAATTTGAGTACAACTCCAAGGTGCCAGTGAGAGAAGAAAATAAATATAAAAACACAGCAAAAACAATAGAAAATTTAAATATGACACAATAATATGTACAGATAAATACACAGATAGCAGCTTGAATGTACAGATCTACAAATAACAACAAAATGTTTTATTGCACAAGATCAATATGATCAGTATGTGTGAGCGATGTGAGCGGATTTGTTTGTTTCAGTGATAGCTCTAAGAAAGAAGCTATCCCTGAGTCTGTTTGTCCTGGTTTTGTGTGACCTGTACTGTCGGCCCGATGGTAACAGGTCAAACAAGTGATTACTGGGGTGGGAGGAGTCCTTGATGATGTTGCCTGCTCTGCTGAGGTAGCGAGAGTTAGCAATGTCGTCCAGGCTGGGCAGAGAGCAGCCAGTGATCTTCTGGGCTGTGCAGATGACCCTCTGCAGCGCTCTCCTATCTGCTGCTGTGCACCCTGCATACCACGCTGTAATGCAGTACGTCAGGATGCTAAATACTCCTTCCCGATAAGCGGGGAGACCTCTCAATAGCTGTAGGCCAGAGACAAGCACACCCACACACACCAAACAGCCGCTACCTTTGGAGGAAACAAAGACTGCGCTCTCAACAGCTAATATCAGTAGATGCTCTTTAAAAGAACAAGTACGCCGACACGCCGGAGACAAACACACTTTAGATATCTGCCAGAGCACGTAACCGATAAAGAACAGACCCGCGGACTGGAACACCCAAATTTCAACCGCACAGTACAGTAGAGACAATAGGAAAAAGGAGAAAACAAAAGGGTATCGGTCAAAAATGTCAAAATGTAAACTTGGTTGAGGCTGCAGTCCTCAATCTCCATCTCAATTTTCCTGAAATTGAGTAAAAACAAAAGGGTAAAAGAAGAATCGTTCAGAAATAAGAAGAAAAACGTGTGAGCTCAAAAAAAAAAAAAAAATTTCATGGCCAATAAAAAAAAATAAAAATAAATAAAAAATAAAATAAACTAAATGAATAAATAAAAATAAAAACTTCAGCTCCAAAAGCTGAGGCAGCACAACAGATGTAACCTTATCTTGTATTGTGGGGGGCCTCCCCTCAACAAGAAAATAAAAGGAAAGAAAAACAAACAAAAACAAAACCATTAGTAACACTATTTTCCTCCCTTTTGTTTGTCTTTCTCATAAAGGCAAAAGCAGTGCAAATAAATGTGTTTTCTGTGTGAAGTTACGGTGGTCCTGTGTTTCAGCTCATAGTTATGAACGTGAGTGTGTGACTATATGTCTGGTCTGTCTGCTTAAAGCTCACCTTCTTTTAAGTGTATCTCAAAGTGTGTGAGAGAATAAATGAAAACAAAATAATCTAGTGTACAGTCAGAAAATAGAGGGGTTAGTATTGTCCTATCGAAGGAGAAGCTTGTTGGCTATTTGCTAGTTGTCCCCCCCATGCCAAAGTTCAACTACCACCAAAGGCTGTGGTGGACTTCATGCGAACTTGGTATCCTCGTAGCTTTGTGAAACAGTGTCTTTTTTGGTGAAGATGTTCCAGCAGACATGTGATCATCAGTCTGCAGTTGCTGCCCATCATTCAGGCAGTAATCGTGGTGTTCAACCCTAAACTCATTGGTGGGGGAGTGTCCAACCAACTCCGATGCCCACAGGTTTCAGTCTTTGATGATGGGGCAGGATGTGTTAATCCCAGCATTGGCATGCGGCCCATTCCATAGACGATGAAGAGTTGACTTGGGACTGAGCGAGTCATTTTGTTGCAGCATTGCTTTGCTGAATGGGAGAGTTGAGTCCTTTGATAGTCGATTTCCTTTGTATGATGTTGACATTTCATTAGCATAAGAGTTGAAGGTGATTTCATTCATTAAGAGCTTTCATTGAAGATATCATTTCTTCAGGGACAACCGCAAAGCCAACAGCAACTAATAATAAAATAATAAAAAATGATAATGATGATAATAGTAATATTAAAATAAAATAAAATGAAATACTGTATTCATCTGTGTGTTTGTTTGAGTGTTGCAATTTGGCAATCTATGTATTAATAGCAGACCGTATTACAAGTATGTAGTGTCTTAATCATGTGACCTTTCACTAAACTGGCCAATGAGGGGCGCTACGCCTGGATAGAGTCAATGTGTGTATGTGTAAATCATTTCTCTGTGTCTATCTCTCTGTCTCTCTGTGTGTGTGTGTCCCTTTCTCTGTGTGTAATGTTATTCCTGCAGTCTCCCCCTCCACCAAAAGCAACTGTTTGCATTAAAACAAAAGGGGCAAAAGGAGATACAGGCCATCCCCCCCCACGGAAGAGACATCTGTTCACACTATGCTACGGAGGCTCTGTCTTTTGTGTGTGTGTGTGTGTGTGTGTGTGTGGATGTGTTTGTGTGTGTGTGTGTCTGTGTGTGTGTGTGTGTGTGTGTGTGTGTGTGTGTGTGTGTGTGTGTGTGTGTGTGTGTGTGTGTGTGTGTGTGTGTGTGTGTGTCTCAACACAAGTCCGTACGTTCAGCTGAGAAAAAAAAAAAAAAAAAAAACAAAAGTGCACGGAAAACACAGCAGCCGACCCTCGTCCAAAATGAAAGCATTAAAGTCAAACAACCAAAGGGAGAAATCTGATTTAAAAAGAATAAATAAAAATAAAATAAAAAAAATCAATAAAAATAAAACAAAAAAAATAACTAAATAAATAAAAAATAAATAAATAAAAATTTAAAATTAAAACAAAAGGTAAAACTCACCGAAAGCTTGCCGGTTTCATGATCCGAGTTCACATCATACCGAGAATGTATATGCGCATTGCATATACTATTTGTTTATTGGATTTTTCATCATATTTAGGAACTCATTTTCTATAAATAGTACTAACTTATCCAATAATATCTCACTGATATCTTCATCAGTTTGTTTGATCCCCATTATTAGTGTTTTACTCCCTGTAGTCTTCACTACAGTTTATTGGATTAGGTTAGGTTTGGGGTTTTAATCTATTTTTATATCGGTACAGAGGTGAACTCGTTACATGGCACCGGGGTGTTTCGGAAACTTTGGTTGAATGTCTATTCTATGGTCAGGACCTCACAGGCTGTTCGTGGAGGTGCCTGAACAAAATCAAAGTAAATAATGACCAGCCGTCCTAGATGCCTGAACAAAAATAACCGGAGCCCGGAGGAAAGTATAGGGAACTTATAGTATTAAAAAGCAAAGAACTTCAACCATTTGAGCCTTTCTCATTACAGTCTTTTCACTGCGTCAAAGCACAGAAAAGCTGAAGGAGGAGAGAATCTATATTCTGTTCTAACCTCCAGAATGCTGAAATTCAATACAATACTCGACTGGTTATCTGTCTATCAACACAGAGTGAATATATATATATATATATATTTAAAGGCAGCTTTACTTTCGTAGTCCGACTTGGTGTTTGAGGATCAGCCGATGGTTCGTGATCCAGTCTCTGTCGAGAGGCAGACCACCGCGGGGCAGACTCGGAGTCCCATACCATTAAAAGCTGGCTTTGGGGTTTTAAGCGCGTCCGCTCTCCGGGTACCGGTCCGCGGTCGAAGCCCCTCAGAGCAGAAGATGGATCCTGTTCGTGACGCCAATTGTTACGGTGAAATTTACGGTTACCTCGTTTTTGACTTGAAAACACACTCTGTGGTGATAAATGATGAAGACCAGTCAGGAGAGATGATGAAGTAATAAAAAAATGATTTAATCTAAACTAAATAAAAAGGTACAAAGCGGGATAGACAAAGCAGTGGTCTCCTCTGGCCAAAGGAGAGGGCGCGAAGAAGAAGAAGAAGGAGAAGGGCCCAAAAGTTCCTTTCACACACATTTATACCCCACTGTCCCACCTTCCCCCTTCCACAGACAACAAAGAAGAGACCGGGGGGGAAGGTCAGTCTGCCGGAGCTGACACCTCCGATGTCGGGGTGAAAGTTAGATGTGTGTGTGTGTATGTGAGTGAGTGTGTGTGTATATGATGTGTATGTGAGTGAGTGTGTGTGTATGTGTATATGATGTGTGTGTGTGTGTGTGTGTGTGTGTTTTGAGTCTTTTGATATGTATAAGATAAGATGTGTGAAGGAGAATGGCTAACCCCAAGAAGAAGAAGAAGAAGAAGAAGAAGAAAAAACAGGCACAGAGTTAAAAAACAAATTATCCCCTTAATCATACACACATGACAAATATAAATGTATCATTAAACATTATTAGATAATTTGCTATGACATTCTATAATAACACATGAAGAGACAAAACATGAGATTTGGTCAGATAATATTTTTATTTAACAATCAACACAAAACCTTCAAATCTACATTTAAAACTCATGAAGATTTAATTTACATTACGACAAACTCTGCTAAATAAGACCAACCATGCCATCCTTTTTTAATGGATACACTACAAATCAAACTACAGATTTTTATAATTCCCAGAGTAAACTGTGAAACCATTATTATAAATACGTACTCGATTACGACTGTTATTACAATATAATCATATCAAAATAAACCTCTGCGACTAAATTCAATATCATGACAAATAAAAGAAAGTTTTTTAATTTAATCTATTTGAGAAAAACAAAACCACATTAGCTTGACCTTGGGGTTGTGTTTGATCAGTCAATGTCTTTGGAGGGTCACTGTCGTCAACTGACCAAAAACTGGTTTTATTACCTGAGAATTATTTCTAAAGAGAAGAATTTTTGTCAAAATCAAATCTTGAAATGATCATCCAAGCGTTCATCTTGTCTCACATTGATTATTGTAATTCTGTTTTCACATGTTTCAACAAGTCGACTCTAAACACACTTCAGATTGTACAAAATGCTGCTGTTAGACTTTTGATTGATGCACCCAGAACATCCCACATTACCCCCATTCTATCAAGTTTTCATTGGCTTCCAGTCAAACTTTGAATCGAGTTTAAATCTTTTGTCCTGGCTTTCTGTGCGTTGCGTGGTCAGGCCCCTCAGTATATCACTGATTTGTTGAACCCCTACACTTCAGGGATCAGCCTTCCATCTGCAGTAAAAAGCGCTACGTTCACTAAGCTAAGTATATATGCTTGAGTACATAAAAATAAAAAGAGAAATCTTAGCGGAAGAAAGAAAGAGAAATAAAAACAACAACATGCTGTTAGAACAACTCCATAGCTTTTTGTCCAGACGTTGGTGGTTTCCTGTCACTGTGGGCCTCAGAGCACAGTAGTACACAGCAGAGTCACACACATGAAGATCCTGAATCATCAGAGGAACAGAGCTGTCTTTGAGCTCAGCATCAAATCTGTCCTTCACAAACTCTGGAGAATTATCTGCTGAATAACGTGAACGTCTCAGAATAAACTTTGGGTAACTGTTCACTTCTTGTTTGTACCAGAACAAAAAAGGGTTTGAGTCAGTGGTGCTAAAAGTACACATGAGTGTAGCAGTTTGTCCTTGA
The DNA here is from genome assembly GCF_900634775.1 of Gouania willdenowi. NCBI lineage: Eukaryota > Metazoa > Chordata > Actinopteri > Blenniiformes > Gobiesocidae > Gouania > Gouania willdenowi. The sequence continues at coordinate 865,036 of NW_021145015.1, read as the reverse complement.
GTCAGAATAACATCTCCTGGTGGCTGTGTGACTTTCTCCTCTCCTTTACACTCTGTGGAAGAACAGAACATCCAGAAGGAGAGACCAGTCAGCTCCAAAGGAATTTAACATTGAAATCCAAAGCGTACCATGAAGAGTTCATCAATGTATTCAAATGTTTCAGAGACAAACATGTACAGTCTGTATGTTACCGAAGCAAAAAGCAGCGAGAAGAATCCACAGCCAAAGTTCCATTTGTACAAGCAGGTTTGAATGTGTGGAAGAAAGCAGCTCCTGTTCATATTCAGTAGTAGAATAGCTCTCTTTAAAGCAGCACTTCTTATCCACACAGAGGCTGAACATAGAGGAGTGGATATAGCACAGTGCTGCCCTCTAGTGGAGCTACAGAGTGCAGTGAAGCCACCCAGCAGCCAGTCACTAGACATCCATGAGACATGAAGAACATCTGAGAACATCTACATCCTCTAATGGAGGAAATCCCTGGATCGTTCTCAGGTTCTTTGGAAAACTTTCTGAGGGAACTCAGTGTGTGTGTGTGTGTGTGTGTGTGTGTGTGTGTGTGTGTGTGTGTGTGTGTGTGTGTGTGGACTGCAGCCCTTAAACTAAACAGAATTGAAATTAAATGTGTTAGAGCCAACGTCGACTAAAGCATGACATTTAATATTTAATAAATAAAAGTCACTGTGACATTGAACTAAATAAAGTTTTTATGTCTATTGTTATTTTTAGTCATTTTTATAGTTTGTAGATTTATGACAGTTTCTTTCTCTCTTTTGAAGGTACATATAACAATCCAGGATGGACAAATCTTGCCAGAATTGGGACAAAGCAGGACATGCTTCAAACTGGTTCATTGTCCATTTTGCAGCTCAACTTTGTTTCAGCCAACAAAGCTGAACAAATGTAGGAAACACCTGGAGTCACACTTTAACAGAGCTGGTAATTATTAAGGTAAAGTCTGAACACATTCTCCTAGGACATGGTTTGTTTCACGTCCTTCTTGTGTTGGTCGTTCTTGTCTTCTTACCTGATAGATTTCTGTACTTTGACATCTGGGTTTTTCTCAGATCCTGACAAAAGGGTTTTAGAAAATCATACATGATCCAGCTTTTTCATTCATTTAAGTTTAAAAAATACTAGTGAAGGCCAGGACATGTTGTCACACCTTTCAGACTCTTTTTATATATCGTGGGATCAGTGCATCATATTTTTAAAAAACAGCAAATCAAATGAACGAACAATGATTCAGGAAAATCTACCAGCAAAGACTGACTATAATAATTAAATTCAAGAGCTTCACAACCACTACCACTGCTTGTACTGCAGCTCAACATTAGTTAGAAAACCAGACTTTTTCAAGAGGGTCCAGCTGCAGAACCTCCACACTCAGCTCCTCCACACTCAGAACCTCCACACTCAGAACCTCCACACTCAGCTCCGGAAGTGACATCAGGAAATGAAAAAAACCAAACAAAATCAAACCGATAGCATAGCCATGTTGGGTAACATCAACAACATGTAAATTGATCAGCATTTCGTGAATGATTTCCTCAAGAAACACAATGGTTTCATTTGTGCTGCAGTCCTATCACAACCTCTTTGTTTTAACCTTAAGATGAAGATAAATGTAGGATAAATTCAATGTTTAAAGATTCACAGCATTATTAATACCTTCAAACTTTAAGTACAACACATGAAGGTAAAATATTTCATTAAGTTTTATGATAACTGTGTCACAGTTATGTATAGTATCTATATATATGTAAATATATTATTTTTTGTGATTAAAGTAATTATTACAGTCCAGAGCTCATTGTTTTATGAAACAATATCAAAACGTTACATTAGACAATTTGTGTTGATGTTTTACGTATTCTGTAATTTTAAAAAAAATTGCAATTTTAAGGTTTTACTAGGATGGTGTCTCATGTGCTCATAATTTATGCACAATTGCATTAACATTACACTAGAAATAATTAACCATATGCAGAATCACATGACTTGATAATCACAGCTTATAGCTCAGATCTGGTAACAGTAGACATCAAGGAACATAGTTATTGATATATATATCACAAATCTAATATTAATGACATCAGTAAAATATACACAAATGTACATTGTGTTACAGTTGTGAATAGGCATATTATTATTAACCTATTAAGTATACAATGCCAGATACAAATACATTTACATTAGAACCACTAAAACGAAGAGTTACGTAGGTAACTACGGTTCTATGAATCCCTTCTGATCGCCAGAGGCGGTGCATAAAGCACTGGATGACCCATATCAACAAAGTCCCGAGGATTTCGAGAAAAAGCTGATAATAGAATCAGCCTACCTTATGACGCAGATGAATGCTGCCGAAGGACTCCCTCCAGTGGGTGAGACACCGCCACGTTCACCCTGTAGAACTTTGAGAAAGTTGATGCAGACGTCCATGAAGCTGCTTCACAAATGACGTCCAGGGGAACACCGGTCAATGCCGCCCATGAGGTGGTCAAACCACGAGTCGAGTGGCACCTCACACTATCCGGTAGAGAATGCCCCCGTGAGAGATAAGCCCGTTCGATTACGTCTACAACCCAATGGGAAAGGCGTTGTTTCGACAGGGTCCGACCCAAGCGCGGACCGGCATAGCAGACAAACAAGTTCTCGGTTTTGCGTATTCCCGCTGTGGCACGTATGTATAATTCAAGAGCACAAACAGGACACAGAGACACAGAGGTTCGGGCGAAGCTGTAGACCCAAAGCGCGCCAGCTGGAGTGGGCGCACAGTGGTAGTAGTAGTAAGTACCTTGGGGAGAAAAGAGGCATTAGGCCATAGTGTCACTCCGGAGCTGTCAGCGTTCCACCTACAACATGTCTCATGAATTGACATGGCCTGCAGCTCCCCAACGCACTTACCTGAGGCCATAGCCAATAGAAATGCTGTTTTTAACGACAGCCACTTCAAATCAACCTGGTCCAAGGGCTCGAATAGAGGGACCCGCAGGGACTTCAGGACTAGGGACAGGTCCCATGATGGAGCCACCGGTCGAGTGGAAGGACGGAGGCGACGGGTACCCTTCAAAAAAGCTGACACCGTAGTGTCTCTGCCAACCGAACGGCCCTGAAAACCATGATGCAAGCAAGAAATTGCGGCAACATACACCCTAAGGGTCGACGGTGAGCGACCCTGGTTGAAGAGTTCCTGTAAAAACTCCAATACGGACAGCAGCGGGCATTGGACAGAGTCAAAACCCCTGCTCCGACACCACCTATCAAAGAACCTCCATCCCCTGGTATACAGCCGACGTGTGGATGGTGCCCGGGCACTGGCAATAGTACGGCCTATATTGCCACTGTCCTCAGAGAACGAGACCCCTGGCCCTGCCGCAGCCACACCCATAACCGGAGAATATCGGGATTGGGGTGCAAGCTCTTCCCCCCGTACTGGGACAGGAGGTCCCTCCGGGACGGCAGGCGCCTCGGCAAGCTGCAGCAGAGCCTGCGCAGCAGCGGAAACAGGTCCTGGCTGGCCAAAATGGGGCTATCAGGATCAATTGATGCCCCTCGTGAGAGACACGGAGTAGCGTAGGAAAGATCAGGGGAAACGGTGGAAATGTGTACAGCAGAGTTCTGGGCCTATCGTGTGCCAGTGCATCCAGGCCCAGGGGAAACGTGTCGTTCGCAAGACTGAACCATTGGGGGCAATGCGTGGATTCTTTGGATGCAAACAGGTCTACTGTTGCCTTGCCGAAGGTCTGCCAAACCCGTTCCACCACTTCCGGGTGAAGTATCCAGTCTCCCGCCTGTGGCCATTTGGTGAAGTAAATGGTAAATGGACTTGATTTATATAGCGCTTTATCACCACATTGAAGCAGTCTCAAAGCACTTTACACATCAGCTCATTCACCCATTCTCTCTCACATTCACACACCAGTGGTACAGGACTGCCATGCAAGGTGCTAGTCGACCACTGGGAGCAACTTAGGGTTCAGTGTCTTGCCCAAGGACACTTCGACACATCGTCAGGTACTGGGATCGAACCCCCAACCTCTCGATCAGAAGACGACCCACTACCACCTGAGCCACGGTCGCCCATCTGCACATCACCGTCATCGAGGATCTCTGCAAAGCTGACCGTGATCACAATCCAGAGGTGAGGGACGGAGGGCCTATTACAGAGGTGGTGAGGGATACATTGATGGAAAACGTATTTCCTAAATATCTGAGGTTTGAGGTTCAGATGACAACAAAAACTAATTCATAAAGGTTTTATTTAGTTCCAACATTTATAAAGTTGTGGATGGTTCATCATTACAGAATTTGACAGGACGTTACATTTTACCGTAAATCCTTTATTCCATAGGTTCTATACTCTTCTCTTTTCCAGTTGTAGTTAAGTTGTTGTTTTCTGATGAATGTTCCTTTTTGTTGTATGTCACTCAATGTCAGGGGCTTAAGAGACGTTGTCAAAAGAAAAGCAAACTTTCTTTTTTGTAAGAGAAAAAAGCTGATTTTATTTTCTTACAAGAAACTCATTCAATATCAACAGACGAGACATTTTGTAAAAACCAATGGGGTGACAAAATAATATTCAACCATGGCTCTAATAAATCTGCCAGCTTAGCATTTCTCTTTTAAATTCTCCTGGAAAAGTCATAACTTCAAACTTTAGTAACACTGGACATTGGCTTATTACTGTGGTTAATATCAATGATCTCCATCATTTCCTGGTTAATGTCTATGGTTTCAATAACTTGCTCCAAAATGAAAAGTTAAATGGGGATCTTCAAATTAAATTTCCTTCAGCAAATATAATTATGGGGGGATTATAATATGGTTGATAACGAATGCCTCGATAGATTTCCCTCAAAAGTTCATCAAAAAAACTCTTCTAATCCTGTTATTGCTAATTTATGGAGCAATTTAAACTTAATAAATCCCTGGAGCTTCAATTTTCCAGAAAACAAACAGTAAACTTGGCATAAACCCAACAGATCCATTCCATCAAGATTAGATTTCTGGTTCATTTCTTGCTCTTTGTTATCATGCACTGTAAATTGCAGTTGCTTTCGTTACATGGAATTCTAAGTAACTTTTACTCCGAGACCCGAAATTTGGTGTACTTAGTTAATATTCCAAGTATGAATAACACTCTGACGATAAAGTAGTGTTTAATTGCATTCCTATTTAATAGTAACACATTTTCAGTTCCCAAAATAAGATATTTGAAGTGTTTAATACATTTACTTGATGTTAGTAATGATTACGTGGCCGCTTGTCCTTCTTACTGACATATTCATGTATCGTCATCCTGCGCATGCGCTTTCTGCCTGCTATTTTGCGCTTAAATCTCCGGAGAAAACATCCAGCCACGCTTTGCCCCAGCTTCGTGCAACACAACGTTTAACCATCGTTTTTGGTAAGTTTAGCAATTAAGAAAGACCAAACCTAGAAACTTAAAATATTATCTGTTGTTTAATATCAAAACTAAAGCTGAAGTGAGACATGTGAACTGCTGCAAATGACACCGGCGTAACTATCGACGGTGCAACCGGGGTCCAGGTGCGGTGTCGGGCCATGGAGGAAGGAAGAAAATTAACAGCACTGTAATGAAGCGCTAGATATGCCTCTGTTTTAGTGAATGGAATAGCTCGAGACGCCTCGTTAGGTAACGCTTAAAAGTGGCAGGAATGGCAGGAGGAATTGAAGATTATTTTTACTCAAACCCAGGCTACAGGTAGCATCTCACCGCTAGCGTACCAGTTATAGCTCCACTAAAGCACACCGACGGCACAAACAACCCTACCCCCGCATCCCCCATCGGAGCCGCGGGATGCAATGCAGGGTCTGTCGGTGCTCCTACACCTGTGTAAACCATATGTTGTGGATGTAAACCTGTCGGTTCTGCTGCGTTCGGCCTGAACATGCCTTTAGAGCGGCCAAATGGTGAGACTTCCCCACGAGCACTCGAAGAATTTGACTATTGATGCCGACAAAAAGCTATAATAGCCGTGAAATGAGTTTAGACTGAGTGAGTACAGCTTCATTTTCTTTTTAAGTGGGATTCAAACCTATAGCAATGCATTTGTACCCTCATATTTGTGAAACTAGTCCCGTCAGAAGTATGTATTGATATAGTGGGAGCTTCAGTAGAGTTGTCAATTATGGCCAAATGAGATGTGTTTGAAGGTTGGATGTACAAAGAGGTGTACATTAACCTGTACTCTGTAGTGTTATTAAGGAGGATATTTGCAGGTGCAAGCTGTGTACGAAATTTCAGGTGTCTGTAACTACACGTGGATTAAACTGTGTTTTCTTTTAGAATGCTCCGCGTGCTTAATGATAGGGTGCAACACAACTCAATGTGTGTCAGCGAGATATGTGCCATTGAGGTTTTTTTTTACCATTCACGAAATTTCAGCTCGATTAATCACGGCGTCACAAGTATTATTATTTATTAAAGATGACGAGAGTGTGTGTGTGTGTGCGTGTGTGTGTGTGTGTGTGTGTGTGTGTGTGTGTGTGTGTGTGTGTGTGTGTGTGTGTGTGTGGCTGTGTGTGTGTGTGTGTGTGTGTGTGTGTGTGTGTGTGTGTGTGTGTGTGTGTGTGTGTGTGTGTGTGTGTGTGGCTCAAAAAACATTTTTCACTGGGTCCGAATACCATGATGTTATGCCACTGCTTCCGGATGCTCTATTTTAGGGTAAACACTGAACAGACGTCCTCATTCAGAGGCATAAAAATTGTTTAGGAGGAATTTGATAACCCTTCAAATGTCCGGGATTTTCATGCTACATTTACTCCGTCCTACTCAGTCGAGTGAAGTGGTATGTAATATCCCACCCCAGCACGTTGCAAAGGACAGCCATGTTTGTAGTTTTCTCTGTTGCTATTCGCTGGGCCGGCCTGAGAAGCAAACTACATCTCCCGTGATCCTCGAGTAGGGTAGAGTAGAGGCTTGCGGGAGATGTTCCCGCACAATTGAGTGAGCGAAGGTGAGTAGAGTGTATTTTTTTTCCATCCACAGTGAAGAGTAATGCAATAATGACTGCTGTCCGTGTTAATACATGTTGTTAGATGATGGAATAGCTAGATAACCAAACTCGAAGTGAGAAGGTTTAACTACCCCGCACGTTCACACAGTGACGGCAACATGCTGCTGACATGCTAAAACAGATTGGAAACACATTCAATGATCAGAGCCTAATTAATTAATAAAGCAGTATTTTTTTTTTCTTTAAGGTTCTGTTAGACGCAAGAATAATTGTTTAAATTATGTATAATTTTTTTTTTTTTTTTTTTTTTTTTTTACAAATAACTAAAGAAAAGTTTTTCTTTGTGTTATTTCAAAAGCCTGTTAAATGCCTATTTGTTTCATTAAATTCATTAAAAAAACCCTGGTCCATTCGGGAAATCCACTAAAAAACAATGGTCTACGCAAATCTGGTGATGTCAGTTATTTTTTTTTACCTATTATTGTCAACAAAGGTGTAACTTTTGTTATTGACCAAATATTTTTTCCACTATAATTTTGAACACATTTAAGAAAAATGACAAAGTTCCTGTTTTTTTTTTTTTTTTTCTTCTTTTCAACTTTACCTTTCTCTTTACAGAGTGGTGTGTTTATGGGTGTAAGTAATACCTTTTTTTTTTTTCCTTGGCAGAAGAAACTGGCAAGAACTTGGACTTTGAACTGCACTGCTCTTTCTAACATCAACAGTTGACTGTATGTATTCTTTGTGTTTGTGTGCGTGGTGTCTATCCTATATAATATTTTCTTGTTTTCTTACCTAGATGCAATGGAAGTGTAAGCAATGCATATTCTCCACTGAAAAAAGAGGACAATTACTAAAACATTGCCGTTTCAAACATGGAGGTTACACACGGCAGCAGTCAATACCATGCCTGCATGAAAGATGCTTGTGCACATTCAAGTCTTTCAATGGTCTTAAACAGCATTTATCAGTTTGTCACACAAAACCAAAACTGGGATTGGAAAGTTCTTGTACCATTGAATTCAAATGCCAGTTGTGTGAATTTAAGGACATTTGTTTGGAGTCAAACGTTTTCACACATTTAAGAAGCCACCTTAAACTTAAACAAAATGTCCAATGCCCTTTTGAGGGTTGCAACTTTCAAACAAGTGTTTATGACACATTTAATTCTCACAAATATCGACTCCACAGGAGTAGTGATGCAACTTATTTTAAAAAAGAAATAGCAATTTTTTTAAATTTGGAGCTGTCAGATAAATCGACTGAAGTGGTTTCACAGGATGAGGATGAGACTGTGGCAGAGGATCAGTTAGAGGAAAGTGATGCTCACGATTTGGAAAATCAGCTTAAAAAAAACATTGCTGCTTTGTTTTTGAAAATGCAGACAATACTGCACATATCAGAAGCTGTGACTCAGGAGATAATGGAGCAGCTGAACCAAGTATTCCTGTTATCCCAGCCGTTATTGCAAAGCGCAGTTTGCAGTGCAATAAGTCAACACTGTGGAAATGTTGATGATTCGTTAGCAAGGGACATAGTGAATGCTGTTTTCCAAAACAATGTCCTATTCAAAATGACTAATACTGGAGGATCCCTTTCAACATCAAACAGAAGAGTTTCATGTTTCCAAGAACATTTCTCAATTGTTGAACCTTTTGAATTCAGACTTGACAAAGATAGTTCTGTTGTTTATGTCCCCATTCTCCAAATGCTTCAAGCTCTCCTGAACAAAGATGATATTTTGGAGAAATGCATGCATCCAGGTACTCTCTCCTCAGAGGGTTATCAGTCATTTAGAAATGGCACTAGCTTCAAAGAGAATGCACTTTTAAATGTGGAGGAATTCATAATCGTTCTTGGATTGTATATAGATGAGTTTGAAGTTGCTAATCCTCTTGGAACCTCAAGAAAAAAACACAAACTATGTGCCGTCTACTGGGTCCTTGCAAATCTTCACTCCAAATATCGATCATCTCTTCACTCTATTCAACTGGCACTTTTATGTAAGGCAAAGTCTGTTAAGGATCACAGCTATGGTGAGGTGCTCCATCCTTTGATCAAGGATCTTTCCGTGCTTGAGGAACATGGACTATATCTTGAGAAAATAGCTGAGAGTGTAAGAGGCACAGTCTTGTATGTGGCTGCAGACAACTTGGGGGCCCATTCTTTGGCTGGGTTTTTTGAGAGCTTTTCTGCTGAGCACTTTTGTCGATTTTGCATGTGCACCCACCTGATATTTTACATGATTTCCTGGAGGGTATTGTGCCAACAGAACTGTCACCGTGCATCCAGAGTTTTATAAGTGAAAAGTACTTTACGTTGGACATTTTGAACACAGCCATTAAGAAGTTTCCTTTTACTTTTTCTGATAAGGTTGACCAACCCCAGATGATCCCAAAGACCTTTACTGCTAAACACTCAATTGGTGGTAACGGGCACGAAAACTGGGCTCTCTTGTGACTTCTTCCAATGATTATTGGCCACAACATCCCTGAAGGAGACTCTGCCTGGGAGGTACTTATGTTACTCAAAGATGTGTTGGAAATAGTTATGTCAACATGCTACACCGATGAGCTAATCCATTTTCTAAATTGCAAAATCTTGGAACATCGGAAGTTATTGCAAATAACTTTCCCTTCTTACAAGCTACGGCCAAAACATCATTTCATTGAGCACTATCCTGAACTGATCAAAAAGTTTGGCCCTCTTGTGGATATGTGGACCATGCGCTTTGAAGGAAAGCATAAGTTCTTTAAAAAAGTTGTTCATGACACGCGCAACTTTAAAAATGTTGCGCTCACCTTGGCTGTAAGACATCAGAGAATGATGGCATATTATCTTGCATCACCAACATTCTTCAAGCTCCCACTTGAAGTTGACAAAGTAAAACCCGTCACAATTACAGATTTCCCTGAAAATGTTCAGAGATGTTTGCTTGAGCGCACCAACATGAAAGAAACGGTGCTTGTTGCGTCCTGTGCAACTGTCCATGGTGTGCAATACAAAGCAGATATGATTGTATCGGTCGCCAACTGTGCTGGTCTCCCAAAGTTTCACAAAATAGCCCATGTTGTTGTAATAGATAAGCAAGTTTTATTTTTATGTCAACTCTTTGCTTCAGAATATGTTGAACATTTACGTTCCTATGAGCTTTGGCAAACTGAGGAAGATTTGCTAGTGGTCACTGAGCTCTCAGAGCTAAATGATGTGTTCCCTTTGTCTGCATACAAAGTCCAAGGATGCGTTTTTGTGACTCTAAAGCGCTACATACTGTGCTGATCTGCACTATTTGTGTTGTAAATGTGCTAACTTTGCAGTTGACCTTTCGCAAATGTCCTCTCTCTCCTTTGCTAGTGCCGTCTTGCCAAACATTGTTCTTCACATGGACAGTGGAGGAACAATTGAAACATCTCTCCTTGTTTTGAGTCTCAATACTGGGCATTTCCTGTTTTTGGGTAAGTTCTCATTAAGTACAGTGTCTTGGTTTTGACAAGCACGTTGAAATAGTTGTTTTTGATTGAGCTTGATATTGGTTTGCTTTAGCCTTGCTGCACATTTTAATATGAATATATCCCATTGTTTTGCTGATAGTAGTACAACAACAGTCAAACATGTTTTTTTTATCACACTTCCTCCATTGTCAGTGGTAAGAAGGATGTCTGGCAAGATGGCTCTAGCTGAAGGGAGTGGGGCTTTAGCAAAAGGTCAATTGTCACTAGTCTTGCTACAAAGACTTTTTTTTCCCTCTTACTAATGAATCTAAAACAAAGACAAACCCAGGAAAACGTTTTAGTTTTAAAGCACCCTCTTTTATTTTCCACAGGACTATGAATACTTACAAAATTTGGATTGTAATTAATGCTGATGATGTCAGAAAAATGACACTTGAAAAAAGACCACAGACTTTGGAAGAACTTCAACAAAAAGTCAAAGAAAAATGCACTATCACAGAAGACTTCCATTTAATGTACGAAGATCCAGACTTCAATAACCAGCTGTGCAACCTTGAAAATATTGAAGACCTGCCACAAGAGAGAGCCACCTTAAAAGTCATACCTCTTGTGACAATTTGCCTCCAACCAGTTTCATTTAGAAATGAAGATCTTGAATCTGATGACACAGACCTTGTTTCTTTGAACAGCTCCTCCTCCTCACAATCAGAGCAATGGCCTGAATTTTTTGACATCCCAAAATTTCCGTCAGATGTCGAATTCCGCCTCCATAAAGCAAATATGCAATATCTGAAAGATGGTACTCCACTAGATTTGCCTTCCGATATGAAAGTAGCCATAAATGCAAAACTTGCAGAGGCAATATTTAAATATGATGCGTATCCTTCAGTCGATCGATTCAAATCAGTGGCCAAGGCCCTTATTTCGAAACATCCCTGCCTGAGAGAACCAGGATCACCAGATGGATGTAGTGGCTGGGTGAATAGCCTGACCTTCAAAATGTCAAACTACAGGCAAAAATTAAGAAAGTCTGGATGTTTTGAGGTGGAAGTCAATTCAAAGAATCTTTTGCCAAGTAAGAAACAAGCAGGCCTGAAAAGAGCTAAACGATCTGAAGTCAACTTTTTACCAAACCTTCCCAATGGTTCCACGGAGGAGAAGCTTGAAGAAGAAAGGAAGGAGCTGATAGAAGAGATGAAAAAACGAAACCCAAGTGACCCCGTCATAAAAGCAAAAATGAACATGACGTTCCCCTTACGACGACAAGAAATAGTTAATTCTGCAACACCTGTCAAAGAAGTCCAAGCCCGCTGGCCAGCTCTTTTTACAGAAAAACAGGTTGGTACTGATTTGGACTGCTTTAAAAAAAAAAAAAAAATAGGTTAACCTGGTCATTGAATTCTGTATAATTATTGTTTTGCAGGTCAATGCAGAATTCTATCGAATCACCACAACAAACGGTACACACCGCAACTAATCAAGATTTTTAAATCCAAAAAGGGGACTTCCAGAGATAAACTGGCAACGATTGTGGAGCAAATTGATTCGAATGTAAGTTCATTTAGCTCAATCACATTTGGTTGACACTATTTTCTATGATTAGTAATTGTATCTATAGTAGAGAAAATGGGTAAAAGAAAGAAGTAGACCTGTCACGCTAACAAAACACGATGTTCCATATATTGTTTGGAAAATATGACGATAATTTTGAAGGTTTCTTTAAGTCATTAACCCCTACCTTACCCAAATTTTACAACAAAAATGTGACAAAAATATCAACACCATTGAAATTTAAAAAAGTGACAAACACAAGAAAGTGGAAAAAATTGACAGTTATAGTAATCCACAAAAAAGTGACAAACTCAGCATTAGTGTCTAATCATTACTATTCCCATTTAATCCTAAATGGACTCCTAATTTTTGGAGATACATTTTTATCTCTCTCTCCCCTTCCCCTGGCACAGTTGCCACATTAGTGACATTCCACGATGTCTAGTGGTTCCCTTTGCCCACCTGTTTTTCAGACTCTAAGCAAAATATTGAAAATGTAGACTATTAGGTGTTTGCTTAATTTTACTAAGAATTTTTTTGTTTACTCTAGATCCATGACATCACAAAGATAAGGACTCTAGTTCTTAGAGGGATTTCGATTATACTTGGAGAGGATTCATCCAAATTCTACCTCAGTTGTCGGGTAAGTATTTCGACATCCACATTAGAATCCACAACTATAATCATTTTAATAAACCCCACACTCTCAGCTGTTTGAACAGGACATGAATCTTACACCAAATGGAAAGTGAATGCATCTGTCATGCTTTTGTTGTGTTTCCTACTTCATACAAAGTGTTTGCGGGGCTGGAATTTCACTTTTTTCTTGGTGGCACATGTGCTACAACATATTTTTTGTTGCACAGACAAAACTTTAGTAGCACTGTCTAATTTTGCAGCACAGCAATAACAGACCTCAAAGTGAATATTTTGGAGCACAAACACTTCATTCTGCTTACATGCTCTGCGTGGGTCATCTCTGATATGTGGGAGTTCCCATTCAAATCAGCCTCTACGCGTATTCTGCCAAGTGCGTAAGTGCTTTGCCTCTTGCGCGCATCTGACCCTGGAATAATCTCTTTTCCTCTCTTCAAATACAGTATATATATACAATAAATACAGTAGAAAAATGATGTCAAATGCAAAGAATAATAAAAAAACACAATATACCATAGCTGCTTCATCTCAGGTTTAATGTCCGGAGTTGCTTCTTGAAACCCAGCGGGAAAGTTTACACAAAGATTTTTCCCACCTGGATCATGACCACTGTCACTGATATGTTCATAAAATGTGTTTAAATAATGATGCGAAAAAGAGACGGAGTCTGAGGCAGTACTGCTGTGTTTCATCATGTGTTTAGAAGATGCCTGTATTTTGATGCAGTGCGACTCTGTTGTGGCTGCTGTTGTCAGATTGGATGTTTTTCCCCTCAATATAAAAGCCCGTTTAAGATGTGTTTTAGCCGGGTTTTCGCCTGGAATCTGGCACTCTTAAATTTGAGCTCCGGTCACTAATGCCAGAATGAGCGCGCTCACAGTATCGTTCATGAGGCAGAAATACAGCACGTTAAGTTCACATTCACTCAAAATATGAACGAGCATTCATTGAACTAGTTCAAGATCAACACTGCAGCTCAGGGCGGGCACGGCTGACTCTGTGGGGGGGGCACGGCCCGCCAATGTCCGCCCGTGCGCCGTGTCTGGGTGCATGTCATTGACCATAATCAATTATCTAAGCCGTGTGCGTGTCTGCATTCCTCCCAACGCTGCACGTTCTGTTTTAACAAGTGAAACGATTTGAAGACAGAACGATACATACGTCACATCTCTGACAACACTCATGCTTCAAATTAAAAATCTGTCTCATCATTTTTTCACAAATTCCAGTGTCATCTACAAGCATTGGGCAAACTCCACGATCCTTCTTTCCTTCTCTCCTCCTTCACGCACATCTTACGCAGGTTTGCCTTTGCTGCGCGCAGTGGGTGACCACCTGAGACGGGAGAATACCGAGTGACAAGAAGCGCGCAGCCAAATGCGCGTAAAAAGGCGCTTAAGTCCAGATGGGAGAATACACTCCTTAATGTGGAAAACGTGAACGTTTCTCTGCGTTGCATCTGTTCCGTGGAGAAACCTTGACCCTCTCCCCCCGTCTCTGAGGAAGAGTGCTGCTGACAGATGTGGCTATTTTTAGAATAACAAAAATTAAGATTAATCAACAGTCTGCAGTGTTAAAATAGCATTGTGATAATCTCTTTGGAAAACAGGGGGGAAAAAGCCATCGCACAGACAAACTTGACTTGCTTTTCTTTTGGAGAGCAAGCCATTAACTTGCTTACCAGTTTTACCCTCTATATGTTTTGTTTACACAGAACTCTGAGAAAGATAATAAGGATGTTTGGAGAGACGTCAGCGTTGGCATCCTACTCGTAACCGATGACGGCCCTACCACCGATGAAGACCTTCACCTCTCCCCACTGTCACCATCCCTCATTGTAGAAGGAGGTATCGTTTTGGATGACATGAAAAGCCTGCCTCAAGCACTTCTTTTGGTCTTTGGACTGATTTACTCTTTAAACCTGGAATACCCCAAACCAATGAAAAATACCCTCAATTTCATTCAAATGGTCATTTTGGGACTGGAGGGCAACAAACTACCCCCAAAGTTGCAGGCCCTGAAAAATCGGCTTTCATATTAGGGGATAAGGAGTCAGTAGCTCTATGTTACCTTTTATTTCCCCCTTATTTATTTTTTTTTTCTCCATGGAGATTAGGTCAGCCAAATGATCTTTAGTGTTAATACAATGGAGGTTTGATTTTGCACTATGTATCCCACTGTGATACAGATTTGTTGTGTTTATGTTGACTTGTTTTGGCGTTTGCTCTCAACTACAAATTTAAAAATGGATTCAAGTGTTCAAAATGAGTGTCCTATAATGGAAATGTTTAGGGCAACGTTGTTATCAGAATGCAATTATAGCTGAAGATAGGGTTTATATACAGGTTTTTATGTGTTTCATAAGCTTGAAAGTGTTGGAAATGTTATATAAGCATATATATATATATATTTAGTGATTTTGAGAGCCATGATAGTTTATGCTAAAGTGAAAGTCTAATAAAATAAAGTTCTATTTTTGAAAACTCTTGTTTCTTTTCATTTTGAAATGTAAAGCAAAACAGTTTTAAAATATGTAACGTTCCTTCTTAAAATTTGATTTAAAAAATTGCAGGTACTGTACATTAAATTCAAAGTCAGTGTTACTTCAATGGTAAGTGCAATGGGGTTACAAATCTTTAATGTTTGCATTACATACATTGCATGTACTGTAGTTTAACTGAGGGAGCAATATTAGTATGACAAGAACTGCAGATGGGTAGTAAAAAAGCCTAGTAAAATAAATTTAATTGCTGACTATTAATTACATTTTGTAAATATTACCTCAGTGTAAAGTAAAGCTTACTTAAAAAGCCTAGTAAGTACTAAAATAAATTTAAGTGCTGACTATTAATTACATTTTGTAAATATTACCTCAGTGTAAAGTAAAGCTTACTTGAAAAGCCTAGTAAGTGCAACTATGACTTCAAGTACTGAATAATAAGTAAACAATGTTCATATTTCTTGAGCTTCAAGCGATGCTTACTAAAAAAGCCTAGTAAGTGCAACTAAAACTTTAAGTACTAAATACTTGGTAAACCTTGTTATCATCACTTGAAATGCAAGTACTGTTTACTGATTAGTTCTCGTTAAAATTACTCACACAGAAAGCACCGAAAACTAAAGATTTCATGTTGGTATTATAAACTAAGCGTGTTATAAGTACTTGAAATATTGAGTGCAATGGGGTTACTAGCTTTTCCAAGTATGCGGAATGCATTGGATTTTACAGTGTGTGTGTCTGAATGTAGCATCTCAGCAGCTCCTCTCACAGACCATTGTGAAATTAAACTGACACTCAAACCTACAATCTTTAATCCCAGAAACAGAAACTATTGGAAATTCAATGTGAAT
Source organism: Gouania willdenowi (assembly GCF_900634775.1). Taxonomy (NCBI): domain Eukaryota; kingdom Metazoa; phylum Chordata; class Actinopteri; order Blenniiformes; family Gobiesocidae; genus Gouania; species Gouania willdenowi. The sequence goes on along the minus strand of NW_021145015.1, from coordinate 849,039 downwards.
TTATTGAATTATCAGACTTTTTGTGATAGAATTAGAACTTTTATATCAGAAGTTATGAAAAATGACTCAGTAGAATCTTATGTTTCTCGTTGGGAATTGTTGAAGTTCAAAATAAGGGAATTTTCAAAATAAGGGAATTTTCTATTACTTATGGGAAAATAAAATAAGTGAAGTCAACCTAATGAAAGAAATTAATAATACATGTAATAAAGCAGCACCTTTGGAAGCAGACATACCAAATTTAAAAATTTTGCAAAACAAGCTTGATGAAATATATCTTCACAAAGCTCAAGGAGCCAATATTAGATCTAGAGATAAATAGATGGAGGAAGGAGAGAAAAGTACTTCATACTTCTGTCAACTAGAGAATAAATGTATATAATCTGTACCTCTTCTCAATAAAAAAAGAACTGTTTAAATATGTTTTATTTAAAACAAAATGCAAATAATTTAAGAACAAAATTTAATTAAATTCTTTCCAACTTTAAATTGTCTTTTTTTAGTAATTCTTCTGTGTTTTGCAGCGAATGGTTTATTAAAAGTTGATGAACAGTGTGTGAACTGTATGAAGGTGTGTGTTGGATGTGTCAGTGTGAGTGAGCAGCTGTCAGGTTGTTGTACAGGGATTGTGTGTTTGCTGTCACTGTGGGCCTCACAGCACAGTAATACACAGCAGAGTGTGACAGTACAGCAGAGGAGATGATCATTTGGAGTTGGTTTGTCTTCACATTGATCTTCAGTCCATCAACAGCAGCTTCTACTAATGATCCTGATGCTCTGTGAGAAATAAGAAATTCTGGTGCTTTTCCAGGATCTTGTTTGTACCAGTAAAAATAATCTCCAAATGATATTTTGTTGTAATTGTAGGACAGAGTCAGTGTGTCTCCTGTTAAAGTGTTCACTTCAGTGCTAACCCTAACCCTAACCTTTCACTCTGGAGATGTTCTTTAGGTGGTAGAAGATGTTTTTGTGATAGATTTGATCTGATGCTGAATGTCAGATCTGAGTCAATCAGAACACCAAGGTTTTTGACTTGGTCTTTATCTTCTAAAGATCTAGACTCAGATACTTGCTGACAGCAGTCCTCTTTTCCTTGTTACCAAAGACAATCACCTCCATCTTGTCATGGTTTAGTTGAAGGAAGTTTTCACTCATCCAGCAGTTTACTTTTTCTAAGCAGTCACACAACACCTCAATGGGACCATGGTCATCTGGGTTCAGTGATAGATATAGTTGTGTGTCATCTGCGTAGCTCTGATAATCAACCTTACAGTTCTGTAAAATTTGTCATAAAGGAAGCATATAAAGACTAAACAGAAGAGGTCCAAGAACAGAGCCCTGAGGAACCCCACAGGACATTAGTAATCTGTCAGATTCAAAGTTTACAATGCTTACAAAAAAACTTTGCTCCTCCAAGTAGAACTTAAACCATTGCATTACTTTAACATTTAATCGAGCAGTGTAATTTTTTAAAGCAGTCACACATTCAGACAGAATTCTATCAATTATTGTGAGTGGACAGTAGTGAGAGGACAGTTACTGTACAGCACATTAAATACACAGTTGTCTTTATTTAAACAATGTTTATTTTTAAATACAAAAAATATGTAAGAATAAATCCTTTAGACAGGCATCATATGAGACTTTTTTCTCTTCCTTTGAGAAATTAAAAAAGGGCTTTGTTCCTACACAAGATTGGTTGCCAGGTAACGCTGACTATTCCCCTAATGGAACATGTTGAAAATCCACAAAAATACCCCAAAAAACATGATTTAGATAACAACATTGATGGAACTGTTTACCTGTCATTATTCAGCATTGCTTTATAAAGTTGCTTTCTTAATCACAAAAAGGCTGTAAAATAGTCAACCTGGCAACCCTACTGGATGTCAGTGCTGGGGAATGATGTCACAGCCAATGTCCAAAGCTGTTGCAGTCTCTTCATGTGGTCTCCAGTCTAAGCTGGCCTACCTAAAGTGTCCCTGAGGAAGTCCAGGGCTCCCAGTCAGAGAACATATGAAAGTGTAGCAGGTGATGAACAGCCTTCATATCCATGGAATAAACAGGAGAACATCTTTACTCTATGGAAATGATCATTTTAGAACTCCTTCAGCTGATCTATCCTCACTTTCCTGTTTCCTTGTTCACAGGAATCGCTCCAACGCACTTTAACGTGTTTTTATTCACAGGAAATAAAACATCACTGCACATTTCTGTGGAATGTTTAGCTGCAGATAACCACCATCATAATGGACTGATGAAGATGTTTACAAGGTAAATAAGTGAACATAAGTGGAGGGAAAACTTCTTAACTGCAAATTAAAATTAAACTACATTTCCTTCCAACTTTAAATTGTCTTTTTTTTTAGTAATTCTTCTGTGTTTTGTAGAGAATGGTTTATTAAAAGTTGATGAACAGTGTGTGAACTGTATGAAGGTGTGTGTTGGATGTGTCAGTGTGAGTGAGCAGCTGTCAGGTTGTTGTACAGGGATTGTGTGTTTGCTGTCACTGTGGGCCTCACAGCACAGTAATACACAGCAGAGTGTGACAGTGCAGCAGAGGAGATGATCATTTGGAGTTGGTTTGTCTTCACATTGATCTTCAGTCCATCAACAGCAGCTTTACCCACAAAACCTAATCCTGTGTGAGAAATAAGAAATTCTGGTGCTTTTCCAGGATCTTGTTTGTACCAGAAAAAATCATCTCCAGATGTTATTTTGTTGTAATTGTAGGACAGAGTCAGTGTGTCTCCTGTTAAAGTGTTCACTTCAGTGCTGACTGCTTTGAGTTGTTCACACATGATTTCTACAGGAACAGAGAAAACTCTTTAAGTTGGTATGTTTCACTTTAAGGCCTTTGCTAACTTTGAAGCAGCAATAATGAGCAGATGTGCAGAGATGAACTGGACTTACCCGTGAATATGTGGAGAAGCAGTAGTGAGACTAAAACCATCATGTCCCAAACAAACAAGCTGAGCAGTGCTCAAACTAAACTGTTGGAAACTCTGACTTCTTTCTCATGCTGACAACCAGCTTCTGTCCTTTTGTACAGGAAGTCCCTCCTCCTCATGATGTCACTTTAACATGTGACACCAACAGGAAAGGAAGTGGTTGGAGAATGTGTGTCAGGGATTTCAATGGGAATGGAACAATTCACTCCTTTGAGAAAAAGCCTATGAAACTATCAAACATTTGAACTGATGAATCTAACAAAAAGAAACATGGAGAAGAAACCATAAAGAATAGAAACAAAAAGTTGAAAAAGAAAAGTACAATAGTTTAATTGGATGAATACTTTTTGAGATATGGACAATTTAGTGAGGGGGCTATGTATTGATTTTTGAGCATCCTTATTTATTTATTTATTTATTTATTTTCCATTTTCAGCTTCCAATATCTCAGAACTACATCATATATGAAACTGATATTTGTTATAGTAATACGGCTCCACCTACTCTCACATAATATTCAAAAAACTCTGCTATACATCCTATTTGGTGGAAATGCCAAACCCTCAACCCCATGAGCCAGAATATTTCCAGAATATCAAGCATCGTCAGGTTTCCTACCAGACATATTTGGAGATAGAGGGATCCTGCAGTCCAAAATGGAGCAGAATTTCTCAGTAATTAAAGACCAAAATAGTTGTACTGGGGAGCAAAACCATAAGGCATGTAAATAAGAATCAGCTGTTCTCTGGGTGCACTGAGAAGAGATGTCTGTTGGAGAAAAACCCATTTTATGCATTTTCTTTTGGGTAGTGTGAGTTCTGTGGAGAACTTTGTATTGAATAAGTTGAAGGTTTGTGTTTTTTGTCTTCTTAAAAGTATTACAACAAATTTATGTCGAGAAATTGTTGTTGTTGATTGAAAGTTCAACCTCCCATTTAGTGACTGGTTAGTGAATAGAGTTAGTGTTTGAGAGAGACCTATACATTTTGAAAGGTTTTTTTTTTTTTTTTTTTACATTTTTTAAACATCACCAGTTCTGGAGGTTGGAAGGTAATTGGATTTACTGGAGTGTTTTTCTTCATTATCTCTGTTACTTGTACGTACAGTAGAATATTACTTTTATTTATGTTATATGTTTGAATTAGATTGTTATATGTCCTGAGTCTGTCATCTTGGAAGAGTTCTTGGAGATGAGTGATATTAATTATTATTAATATTACATGAATATTTGCTGATGTGCCATCCAGGATTGAGTTATAGTGACCTGGATCATTTAAAGAGTTATTAATACCTTGTCCTTCAGGGTGTGAATTCTTCTTAAACTATATATTCTTCTACAGCAGAGCTTTAATATTACATGAACCACAGACAAATAGTTAAGTTTAAACATTTATAAATCAAACAAGTTAAATGTATTTTTATTTACACTAAAAAGCGCGACGCACACTAAGCTAAGTATAAATGCTCAACTTCATAAAAATAAAAAGAGAAATCTTAGTGGAAGAAAGACAAAGAAATAAAAACAACAACATGCTGTTAGAACAACTCCAAAGCTTTTTGTCCAGACGTTGGTGGTTTCCTGTCACTGTGGGCCTCAGAGCACAGTAGTACACAGCAGAGTCAGACACATGAAGATCCTGAATCCTCAGAGGAACAGAGCTGTCTTTGAGCTCAGCATCAAATCTGTCCTTCACAAACTCTGGAGAATTATCTGCTGAAGAACGTGAACGTGTCAGAATAAACTTTGGGTAACTGTTCACTTCTTGTTTGTACCAGAACAAAGCAGGGTTATAATCAGTGGCGGTAAAAGTACAATTGAGTGTAGCAGTTTGTCCTTGAGTCAGAATAACATCTCCTGGTGGCTGTGTGACTTTCTCCTCTCCTTTACACTCTGTGGAGAACAGAACATCCAGAAGGAGAGACCAGTCAGCTCCAAAGGAATTTAACATTGAAATCCAAAGCGTACCATGAAGAGTTCATCAATGTATTCAAATGTTTCAGAGACAAACATGTACAGTCTGTATGTTACCGAAGCAAAAAGCAGCGAGAAGAATCCACAGCCAAAGTTCCATTTGTACAAGCAGGTTTGAATGTGTGGAAGAAAGCAGCTCCTGTTCATATTCAGTAGTAGAATAGCTCTCTTTAAAGCAGCACTTCTTATCCACACAGAGGCTGAACATAGAGGAGTGGATATAGCACAGTGCTGCCCTCTAGTGGAGCTACAGAGTGCAGTGAAGCCACCCAGCAGCCAGTCACTAGACATCCATGAGACATGAAGAACATCTGAGAACATCTACATCCTCTAATGGAGGAAATCCCTGGATTGTTCTCAGGTTCTTTGGAAAACTTTCTGAGGTGTGTGTGTGTGTGTGTGTGTGTGTGTGTGTGTGTGTGTGTGTGTGTGTGTGTGTGTGTGTGTGTGTGTCTTCTGGTGGTTGTTGTACTCTGCTCCAGCTCAAACTGTGCAACTCAGAGGCAGAGCCCGAATGTGCACAGCTCACGATTCATATTCTCACACTGTACGGTCCGACACTCTGACACGATCTGACTGCTCACACTGTACGTTCATACACGACACGTCGGAGTCTTGTTTCCAGAAATGCAATGTACAAATTAGAAGAAGAAGAAGAAGAACATTGAAGCGTCGCCATTAAAACAGACGAAGAAGAAAAACCTGGAAGTGGAGAGATGCTCGCAAATCTCAGCAAAAAGAGCTTTAAAAAAGAAAAGATGTGATGTGATGGACCAAGAGCTGGATGGACAGACGTGGGCACGACAGTCCGTCAATTTTACAGCGGTCCTGCGGTGTTCGCGCATGCGCAGTGTGAGCGTTTACGGTAAGCCGGTCCGTGGCACTGCTTCAACTGTGTGATACCCTCTTGAGGAGCTCACGAGGAGTGACTGAATTTCAAATATGTTTGAAATCCTTACGCCCTATGATTGCTGATCGGGGGCTGGTTTTACATTTTTTATAAAGGCTAAAAATCCCACAAAAAGATTTAAAAAAATACAAGAACTCACACAATCCCACCAAATCACAAAAAAACAAAAAAGAGAAGACAAAACCTCATAAAAAATAAACAAAAAAACCCCATAACAAACAAAAAGACAAAAATAATATCATGAAATCAAAATAAAAAATGTATAGAAATCTAAAAAGGGTCAAAATAAAATCACAAAAAGACAAAAAATACAAAAACTAGGGGTAAAACGCCTACAATTTTTTGGCCGATCACTGACTTTTGGTTAAAATGTATAATTATTTTAGTAATAAACTGACCCTGGTCCAGAAAAAAACTGTAGTAATTAGAAGACAACTTTTAAAATGCATTTAATTTGATAATTATCATCATTTATCATGATGTAATAAAAAAAACAACAACTTGTGAATTTATCTTTTAAGTACATTGTCTGTTGATTAATGGATTTTGTGAGGAAGTAAACATAGTTTAGTTCAAAACTGTATATAGATTCTGGCATTTCTGTTCTTACTAATAATACAAGATATTATCTAAAGGCAGGGGACATTGTGTCAGAGTGGGCCATGTTCCGTGCCTCTGTTGTCGAGGCAGCTGACCGGTGCTGTGGCCGCAAGGTAGTCTGTGAATAGAATTGAATAGAATAGAATAGAATATCCTTTTATTGTCCTTGTACAGGGTACAACGAAATTTGAGTACAACTCCAAGGTGCCAGTGAGAGAAGAAAATAAATATAAAAACACAGCAAAAACATAGAAAATTTAAATATGACACAATAATATGTACAGATAAATACACAGACAGCAGCTTGAATGTACAGATCTACAAATAACAACAAAATGTTTTATTGCACAAGATCAATATGATCAGTATGTGTGAGCGATGTGAGCGGATTTGTTTGTTTCAGTGATAGCTCTAAGAAAGAAGCTATCCCTGAGTCTGTTTGTCCTGGTTTTGTGTGACCTGTACTGTCGGCCCGATAGTAACAGGTCAAACAAGTGGTTACTGGGGTGGGAGGAGTCCTTGATGATGTTGCCTGCTCTGCTGAGGTAGCGAGAGTTAGCAATGTCGTCCAGGCTGGGCAGAGAGCAGCCAGTGATCTTCTGGGCTGTGCAGATGACCCTAAGCACCGCTCTCCTGTCTGCTGCTGTGCACCCTGCATACCACGCTGTAATGCAGTACGTCAGGATGATCTCTGTGGTGGCTCTGTAGAAGGTCACCAGCAGCCTCTCCTCCAGGTTGTTCTTCCTGAGCACTCTCAGGAAATGGAGACGCTGCTGAGCCTTCCTCACAACCGCCGTGGTATTTGCAGTCCAGGAGAGATCATCGGAGATCTGCCACGCCCAGGAACCTCATGGTGTGGACCCTCTCCACTCAGTCTCCGTGGATATAGAGTAGGGCTGGGTCCGCTTGGCTCTTCCTGAAGTCCATGATCAGTTCTTTGTTTTTGTGGTGTTCAGTTGGAGGTTATTAACTGAACACCACGTAGTCAGTCTGCAGACCTCATCTCTGTAGTCAGACTCATCCCCCCTGAGATGAGCCCAACCACGGCGGTGTCATCTGCAAACTTTGAAATGGAGTTTGATAGATGAGTCGGGGAGCAGTCGGATGTGTAGAGCGTGAACAGGAGGGGGCTCAAAACACATCCTTGTGGAGAGCCAGTGCTGAGTGAGATGGTGCTGGACAGGTGGGGGCCGAGTCTGACAGATTGTGGGCGGTTTGTCAGAAAATCTTTGATCCAGAGACAGATGGGGGTGGAGACCCCCAGGTGACTTAGTTTCTGGACCAGGATGTCTGGGATAATGTGGTTAAATGCTGAGCTGAAGTCCAGGAAGAGCATCCTGACGTAGCTTCCCTGATGCTCCAGATGACTCAGCGCAGTGTGGAGCGCTATGGTGATGGCGTCCTCGGTGGAACGGTTTGACCTGTAGGCAAACTGGTGGGGGTCCAGAGTGGGAGGCAGACGGGACCGGATGTGCTGACAGACCAGTCTGCAACAGGCTTATAGTCGTTCGGGCTGTCCACTGCTGCCTTCTTCGGGATGGGGATGATGGTGGAGGTTTTGAGGCATGGTGGGACGGTGGCCAGTGTCAGGGACAGGTTGAGATTTTAGTGAAAAACACCAGTCAGTTGGTCAGCACATGCTGTGAGTACTTTACCAGGTACTCCGTCGGGGCCGGCCGCCTTCCTGGGGTTTACTGACCTTAGAGCACCTCTCACTTCATGCTCCTGCAGTATCAGTGTGCCGGTGCTGGGGGGGGATGAAGGTGATGTGTCAGCTGAGGGCCTGACCGTCTCAAAGCGGGCGAAAAACTGGTTTAGGTCTTCTGCCAGAGAGACATCAGTCCTAGCAGTCTCTTGGTTCCTGCTTCTGTAGTTTGTTAAGTGATTTATCCCCTGCCACATCATTTTTGGGTTGTTTATAGCAAAGTGATCTTCGATCCTCCTCTTATAAGCCGCCTTGGCTTCGTTGATGCCTCTTTTCAGGTCTGCCCTTGCTGCTCTGTACGCTGCCCTGTCCCCTGACTTGAAGGCAGTGTTGCGGCTTTTTAAGAGGGATTTCACTTCGCTGTTCATCCAGGGTTTCCGGTTTGGAAACACCCTGACCCTTTTATTGACGGTGACATTGTCAACACAGTTCTTGATGTAGGAGAGTACGGTGTCAGTGTACTCCTGGAGGATGTGGCTGGAGAATAAATCCCATATAGTTGTTGAGAAGCAGTCCTGCAGCTGAGAGAGGGCTCCTTCAGGCCAGATTTCTGTTGTCTTTAACTGAGGCTTTGTTTTCCTCAGCAGGGTGGTGTAGGTGGGGGTGAGAGACATGCAAAGATGATCAGATCCAGCCAGATGGGGGAGGGGTGTAGCTTTGTAGGCATGCCTGATGTTGGAGTAAACGTGGTCCAAAGTATTTTCCCCTCTGGTGGCAAAATCCACAAACTGTATGAATTTGGGAAGCACAGTCTTTAGGCATGCTTTATTAAAGTCACCAGCAACGATAAAAACCCCGTCTTGGTGGGGGAGCTGCTGTTTGTTTATGGTACTGAGAAGGAGGCTGAGGGCCGAGCTAACGTTAGCATCCGGTGGGATGTATACAGCCATCACAATAACTACTGGGAATTCCCTCGGGAGATAAAAAGGTCTGCACGAGACTGCCAGAACCTCTAAATCAGGAGAGCAATGAGTGTCAATGACCCTGCTGTTCCCACACCACTCGTTATGTGCGTAAACACAGAACCCTCCACCTCTGCTCTTATCCGAGTCTCTGTTTCTGTCTTGCCGGTGTAGCGTGCGGCTTGCTAGCTTGACTGCAGCGTCCGGAATCAGCGGGTGAAGCCATGACTCTGTGATGAGGATGATGCTGCAGTTCTGAACAAAGCTCATCGTGGCCATCTGTAACTCCAATTCGTCCATTTTGTGGGTGATGGATCTGGCATTCGAGAGTGCCTGTCATGGTGGCAACACCCAAACCCGTTGGTGGACACCAGGGGTGAGGGATGCCGTCAGGCTGAAGAAGGAGTCCTATCGGGCCTTTTTGGCCTGTGGGACTCCGGAGGCAGCAGACAGGTACCGACGGGCCAAGTGGAATGCAGCCACGGCAAACGCAGAGGCAAAAACCCAGACATTGGAGGAGTTTGGTGACAAAATGGAGAATGACTTCCAGACCGCTTCGAAGAAGTTCTTGACCACCATTCGTCAACACTGTGTATGGTGCGGATGGTGCACTGCTGAACTTGACAAGCGGACATTGTGGATCGGTGGAAAATATACTTTGAAAACCTCCTCAATCCCACCGACACACCTTCCAATGAGGAAGCAGAGCCTGGGAACCAGGGAGTGGACTCTTTTATCTCTGAGGATGAGGTTGCTGAAGTGGTGAAAAAGCTCCTCCGTGGCAGGCCCCAGGGTTAGATAAGATCCACCCAGAGTTCTTCAAGATGATGGATGCTGTGGGGCTGTCCTGGTTGACATGACTGCAGCATCACGTGGACATAGGGGGCAGTGCCCCTGGATTGGTAGAAGGGGGATCAGAGGGTGTGCTTCAACTATAGAGGGATTACACTCCTCAGCCTCCCTGGTACGGTCTATTCATGGGTACTAGAGAGCAGGGTCCATCGGATAGTCAAACCTCAGAGCCAGGAGGAGCAATGTGGTTGTCCTGGTCAGGGAACTGTGGACAAGCTCTACACCCTCAGCAGGGTCTTGTGTTTTGTGGACCTGGAGAAGGCATTCCACCGTGTTCCTCAAGAATTCCTGTGGGGGGGTCGTCTGGGAGTATGAGGTATCAGACCCCCTGATAGGGGCTGTCTGTTCCCTGTTTGACCAGAGTCAGAGCTTGGTCCGCATTGCCGGCAGTAAGTCGAACTTGTTTCCAGTAAGGGTTGGACTCTGCCATGGCTGCTCTTTGTCACCGATTGATTGATTGATTGATTGATTGATTGATTGATTGATTGATTGATTGATTGATTGATTGATTGATTGATTGATTATTCTGAGTTCTTTGTACATTACATATAATTCAAACTAACATACTTTCATACAGTATATACATGAACTCATAAAGGAGTGGGAGGAAGTAAACTTATAAGTTCCCACCCCTGTAATTGTCATAATTTATATCAGTGGTTGCTTTCTTTCACAAAGCAGTTAACATAACAGATAAACAGTTTATGTTACTAACAATGGTAATTACTTTAGTAGATCACAATATATTGTCAAGATCATATGAAACAGTTTTTAAAATATATATATATTCATATTCTTATACTAAGAACACCTCCTACATTGTTCACCTAAATACACCCTTTACATTTATAGTCTATCATATATTTTATTTATTTTTAAGTCACAAAAATCATCGCTATGGTTATAGTTCAGCGTCATCAAGCACAACAATATTTTTAGCACTGTTATTACCTATATATATATATATATATATATATAGTCAATATTCCTCTTCATTTCTGTACTCTGCACAAATATTTACAAGTTTAAAAATAAATATAAGGGAATATGTTGTCAATGTTTTATATGGTTCCCCAACCATTCCAGAGTAAGTCTCCACATACTGACACACCAACTTTTCCTGGTGGATCCACCATGGGACTTTAAAGTTACCACATCCCCTCAGGCTTTACTGCCCTTCATTATTACAAATCATTTCTGGATGTTATATGCAATACATTATTGTTGGCCTTGTATAAAAGAAGTACAGTATATAGTTTTACCAAATCAGTGAGCTTCAGAAGTCCAGATTTTAGAAATAGACAGTTTGTGTGATCGATGTAACCATCTTTATGTATAACTCTTATCGCAAGCTTTTGTATAAAAGAGAGGTATGTCATGAGCTTTTATAGATGTTACCCCATATTTTTACACAATAGTTAAAGAGGGTAATATTAACGTGCAGTACAGCATGTGGAGAGCATCATAATCAATAATGTTTTAACTTTGTTTATTACTGCAATGCTTTTTGCCACCTTGATTGTATAAGTCTTATGTGTGGCTTCTCCATGATAGTTTGTTGTCCACTGTTATACCTAAACATTCAGATACAGTTTCAATTTGTATACCATCTATGTTTAATTGTTTTTCAGTTTTATTTTTGTAGTTTCCAAAAACATAGCTTTAGTATTGTTCAGATTTAAGGATAGTTGGTTTATGTCCATCCATTTTTTCACTTCCTGGAGTTCATTGTTGACAGTACTAATTAGAAAATAGTGTATATTTTTCTTTGGTCTTCTCGTATCATGGCAACATTGTCTGCTATGATTTCTAATGACCTCCTGAGTTCGTCTGCCTCCTCGGCAGTAATGTTTTTCTTCGGAGGAGGCATTGTGAAATAGCTGGAACACTTTAGGCTAACTGTGGTCTGATGTAGAAGCTGCTGCCTGAGGCCTTACATTGCTACTGGAATGGCCTGGTAGCTCCACCTACTGGCTGCTGCCAATCCAGCGTGGACCCATTTACTTCCCAGAACCAGCGTGTAGTTTGGGGGCTCGGCTGTTATTTGAGAGACACACCCACAGCGCACCAGAACACAGAAAAATATACAGAACACAAAACAAAACATAACATATGACAGCAGTCGTAACTCCACCTTCCATGAGAATTAAACACCTTCAAAGGGTTTTAATTTAAAGAAGACACAGAAAGAACATCAACCAACATGTTTTCTGTGACCTTCTCATGAAGAATGTGAGATTATAATCCTGTAAAAGAAGGAACCACTGTATAAAACCACTGGTTTAAATTCCTCATCCATGAGAGGAAAATGAGGAGGTTATGGTTGGTGAAAACCTGTATGGGCTGGGAACTCCATCCTACTGAAACCTTGAAGTTCTGAAGGGTCAACAACAAGGCTAGTGCCTCCTTCTCCATAGTGCTGTAGTGCACCTGGTGTTTATTCAACTTTTTTGAGAAGTAGCAAATCAGATGGTCGACTTCATGGTTGTCTGTCTGTAAAAGAACAGCACCAGTACCCACATGCTGGTGTCAACTTCTAACTTAAAAGAACATCAAAGTCAGGTGCAGCTAACACAGGCTAACTACATAAAAGAGCTTTGGTGGAATCAAAAACAGTCTGACACACAGACAACATTTTTCACGAGACTTACTAGAGCGGTGAGAGAGGCGACAACTTCCAAAAAGTTCCTACAAAAACCCTCTATAGTACCCACACATCACAATAAATCAGTGTAGTGCACGTTTGTGACTGTGGAGAAGGTAAATAAACCACAGCATGACTCACCTGTTTTCAGAGGTAAGTTACTGTTTCCTTCAAAAGTCACAATTTACAAGATTGAGTGTAAGAGATTAAATGATTACTGATTAAAAATCAGGGATAATGTTGCCACAAGCTCCACCCACATGGTTGAGTAAGCTACAACATCACCAACGTATGCTTCACAGTTGTCGACTTTGACCAAAACTCTGTTCATTAAGCGCTGAAAAGTAGCGTGAGCATTCCTTAACCTGAATGACATCACAGTGTATTGTAGAAACCAATCAGGGGTGACAAAGACAGAGATCTCTGAAACACGGGGAGTTCATGGAACCTGCCAGTAACATTTTAACAGGTCCAACTTTGTGACATATCTGGTAGAACCAACCTGATCTATGCAATCCTCCATCCAGGGTAACGGGTAGGAGTCGGGCTTTGTGACGGCGTTTACTTTCCAATAGTCATTACAGGAACGAGCAGTGTTGTCAGGTTTGGGAACTAACACACATGGGGAGCTCCATGCACTTATGCTTGGGACAGCTAACCCATGCTACATTAGATAATTCACCTCACTTTAAATCAAAGCTGGTTTAGTGGATTGACCCTATAAGCATGTTGTTTGATTAACAGATGACCCTGAACATCAATGTGACTAAAAAAACTGAAGTCTGACGAGGATGATCAGAGAAAAGTGTTAAATTATCCTCAGTTTAATGATGTCAGCTCTTGTACATTTGTTTAAATAGATTAAAAAAAAGACTCTAAATCACTCAACACCTCTGAGTTTTGAGTTTATAATCCACAGATCACACATCAAAGAACTGTTTAAATATGTTTTATTTTTTTTAAAAATGCAATAAAATTAAATTACATTTATTTCCAACTTTAAATTGTCTTTTTTTTAGTAATTCTTCGGTGTTTTGCAGAGAATGGTTTATTAAAAGTTGATGAACAGTGTGTGAACTGTATGAAGGTGTGTGTTGGATGTGTCAGTGTGAGTGAGCAGCTGTCAGGTTGTTGTACAGGGATTGTGTGTTTGCTGTCACTGTGGGCCTCACAGCACAGTAATACACAGCAGAGTGTGACAGTGCAGCAGAGGGAGATGATCATTGGAGTTGGTTTGTCTTCACATTGATCTTCAGGTCCTCAACAGCAGCTTCTACTAATGATCCTGATGCTCTGTGATAAATAAGAAATTCTGGTGCTTTTCCAGGATCTTGTTTGTACCAGTAAAAATAATCTCCAGGTGATATTTTGTTGTAATTGTAGGACAGAGTCAGTGTGTCTCCTGTTAAAGTGTTTCACTTCAGTGCTGACTGCTTTGAGTTCTTCACACATGATTTCTACAGGAACAGAAAAACTCTTTAAGTTGGTATGTTTCACTTTAAGGCCTTTGCTAACTTTGAAGCAGCAATAATGAGCAGATGTGCAGAGATGAACTGGACTTACCCGTGAATATGTGGAGAAGCAGTAGTGAGACTAAAACCATCATGTCCCAAACAAACAAGCTGAGCAGTGCTCAAACTAAACTGTTGGAAACTCTGACTTCTTTCTCATGCTGACAACCAGCTTCTGTCCTTTTGTACAGGAAGTCCCTCCTCCTCATGATGTCACTTTAACATGTGAAACCAACAGGAAAGTGTTATGGCAATTATTACGTTAATCATCATATTATCAAATGTGTTCATGTGTACAATTTGTCATGTGTTTATACACAATCACTGCATTATATTGTTGTACTTTTGAACAGAGACGTTGGTCCTTTGCTGAGTCATGTTAGATTAGATTACCCGCAGTACAGACAGATTGTGCTGTATTCACAGTGCCAGCAACAAACAGTCTCTGCTCAAGGTCTCATACCAAAAAACTCTGATAAGCAGAGCTCTGTAACAGTGCCTACGTATAATAAGATGTGATTCTTGTTTTATGCCTTTCACAGGGTTTTGATGGCCAAAGGCAGACTCACACACACACACACACACACACACACACACACACACACACACACGCTGTTATTTTAAACGCCGTTATTCCAAACACTGTCTACGACTGAATCACACCAGTACTGATTTTTCAGCACAACATTAAGTGTGATATTGCTTAAATGTACAAAACAAGAAGGAATAAAGTGAATGTAAACCTACATTTTCTTTTAATGGATGTTATTGTTCATACATGCTGTATACATACATACATACATACATACATATGCTCCAAAGCTTTTGTCCAGACGTTGGTGGTTTCCTGTCACTGTGGGCCTCAGAGCACAGTAGTACACAGCAGAGTCACACACATGAAGATCCTGAATCATCAGAGGAACAGAGCTGTCTTTGAGCTCAGCATCAAATCTGTCCTTCACAAACTCTGGAGAATTATCTGCTACATAACGTGAGCGTCTCAAGAATAAACTTTGGGTAACTGTTCACTTTCTTGTTTGTACCAGAACAAAGCAGGGTCTGAATCAATGGTGGTAAAGTAACATTTAAGTGTAGCAGTTTGTCCTTGAGTCAGAATAACATCTCCTGGTGGCTGTGTGACTTTCTCCTCTCCTTTACACTCTGTGGAAGAACAGAACATCCAGAAGGAGAGACCAGTCAGCTCCAAAGGAATTTAACATTGAAATCCAAAGCGTACCATGAAGAGTTCATCAATGTATTCAAATGTTTCAGAGACAAACATGTACAGTCTGTATGTTACCGAAGCAAAAAGCAGCGAGAAGAATCCACAGCCAAAGTTCCATTTGTACAAGCAGGTTTGAATGTGTGGAAGAAAGCAGCTCCTGTTCATATTCAGTAGTAGAATAGCTCTCTTTAAAGCAGCACTTCTTATCCACACAGAGGCTGAACATAGAGGAGTGGATATAGCACAGTGCTGCCCTCTAGTGGAGCTACAGAGTGCAGTGAAGCCACCCAGCAGTCAGTCACTAGACATCCATGAGACATGAAGAACATCTGAGAACATCTACAATCCTCTAATAGAGGAAATCCCTGGATTGTTCTCAGGTTCTTTGGAAAACTTTCTGATGGAACTCCACCCTAACCCTGGTTTGTAAGACGTGTGTTGTTGTGCTGCTTGAGGCTGGTTTAGGGCGGGGCTTTCAAGTTGTCATACAGTATCTCTAGGGCTGAGGGTTACAGACGTTTATTCCTAGTGGATCATTTACACCTTGTCCCGTCTTCCACACTAATAAAGTAGTTTTGATTGGAATGGATACCATCCAAAGTGACACTAGTTTCTGATTGGATTTCATCCCATGTCAACATTATAGATTCGTTTTTATTAGTTAATAAAAATATGATGTCACATTCACGGTTTGTTTTTTCCTGGTTTTATTTTGACACTTCCTGTTTTGGTTTCTAATTGTCTTTGTCATTCCAGGCTGCTTCACCCTCTGATCAGCCTGTCCCATCAGTTTCTCCTGGTTCCAGCTGCCACTAATCAGTCGTTAGTCTGTCTATTTAGTTCAGCTCTTCACTTTCTGTTTACCAGATTGTCTGTGTTCATTCTTGACCATGATCCAGCGTTTCCATAGTGACGAGTTCTGACTCTTGTTTTTTCCTCATCCTGCTCTTTTGTACCTCTGATTGTGCTGACTCACCATGTACTGACATGTTTATGAATAAACTCTAGAACTCTGGTTCTGGGTCCTACATTTGAGTTCTGTTCAGTCTGGTCCAACGTTAACATCAACATGTTTTTTACAACAGTGTTTTAGGGATACATTGATTAAAATATTACAAGAATAAAGTCATAGGATAATATTATTAGAATAATCTTGTAATGTTAAGAGATTAAACTTGGTGATTTGAAAATAGATGCATTTTCTTTTAAGATTCTTATTCTGATAATGTGGTGCAGATTGGCCACAAGATGAATAATATTCTAGTTTGTAAATCTATACCAGAGTACAACTTCACTAAGCTCTACACACACCTTATGTTTCACTCTTCTAGATCTGTAGGATATATTATAACAATCATGTAATATTATATTTTATTCATGGAATATTGTCCTACGACTTTATTGTTGAAATAATTTAATATATGTATATTTATACACTACCATTCAAAAATTTTGGAACACACTAATTTTTCCAGTTATTTATTGTAAGTCCAATGAATAGCTTGAAATGGTCCAAAGGTAAGAACTGAACAGCCAGAGGTTAAAAAAAGGTTTGGTTCCTGAAACTAAAAATAATGTACATTTTAGAATTATACAAATAGGCTTTTTCAGGGAACACAGTGGGTTAAATATTTAACGCTGTTCTACAGCAATAAAGGTTGAATCAGTCTTGAAACCTGGTGCTACTCATTCCTACAGGTGTTCCAACTTTTCTTGGTGTAATGCATAATGGGGTCCCCTGGTATATTCATGTTAACATGCTGCAATAAATCATATAACCATGCTTCAAACACACACTGGTTTATTAAAGGATTTTATTATTTTCACACTGGTTTATTAAAGATTTTATTATTTTCACACTGGTCTATTAAAGGATTTATCATTTTTTTTGTAGCTCAGTAGAAGTAGTGGCCTGTGTTTTTTGCACTGGATAAAAGTTGAAATAATGAACTGGGTATGATAACACCTGCTAGAAGATAAGATAAGAGGTTGAAGCAGCCACTGCCAATCTAAGAGAACTGTGATCGCTAAAGTAGGTCAGAGAAGATAAGATAAGATTGGAGGACAGCCACGCAGTGAGCCACCTGCCAGGCGAGCCGTGAGCGCTACAACACCTGCTAGAAGAGTCGTGGAAGAAGATAAGAAGCCATCAATCAACTGTTTATCTACGTCATTACACAGTATAAATGTTGGGAGATTTTTGAGCTCGGGGTCTTCCTTCTGTGAGACGACTGCTGCGTCAGACGTCAAGGAGGCCCTGAGCATATTTTTATATGTTCAGTAAAAAGACAACTTCTGTTTCAACTTACCTGATGATTTCCTGAGTTTTCATCATCCTTCTGGTAAGCAACTCACTTATACTGCACATGTTCGGGGTTCTCTGCATTTGAGGTCTTAGGGCTAGAACCATGGCATAAGTTAGGGATAAAATAGAGGATTACCTTAGGGTAATAGGTTGCTGACTAGGATAAAGGAATATTCTAGGAACACACGACTTAGGCGCCCAATGCTTGGGTCACCTATTTCAATCGAGGCCTTGTCCAGGAAAACAGAGGAGTACTGAGTCAAGGATTGAACCCTAGGTGACCTTGAGAGAAGGAATCTCAGAAACTAAGGAATAAACTTGTAGGCTCCGCGCTGAGTTTAGCTGTGGTGCTCTGAGGAGCGCGGGAGTGTGGAAAGTAACCGAAGGGTGGTGTGAATACGTAGCATGGTGTGAGCCTGATCAACTCACATAAGCCATATGAAATATTCACATGCCTGGAAAGGGTCACTAGGATCTATGAAATCCGCCCGTCCTTCTCTGAGTAATAAAGTATAAAACAGTTGGTACTGCTCTTAGAAATAAGGGGGTCAGTGAGGGCCAAGAGCTGATCTTTTATACTGGAAGGGAAGACCTGGGATATAGGCAGGAAGCCTATGGGTCCCCTTAAAGGATAAGTACGTACGACAGGGTGTCCACACACCCGCTCCCTAGTAGATCGATAGAGTTCGAACCGGAGTCTTAATGGCTGAAGGGTAATCAGCCCCCGGGGTTTGACCCCCATCGACGGAATTCTGTAGGATCGCAGTAATCTGTAGTACAAGTAGGGGATCCACCAGTACGAGAATTTGATGCGGTACGTTTTAATTTTTTTTATTTTTTTATTTTTTTATTTAACCTTTATTTAACCAGGAAAAAAAAATCCCATTGAGATTAAAAACCTCTTTTCAAGGGAGTCCTGGCCAAGAGGCAGCAAAGTTACAACACTGAACAGAAATACATTTACATTACATTAAAATGACAGGATAACATAAGAACAAATAAAACAATTACAGACAACTGAGGCAGATTCAAATTCTCTCAGTTTCATTTTAAAAGCATTCAAGGATAACAATTCAGTCAACTTCCAGTCTCTTTGCAGTGTGTTCCAAGCACAAGGAGCTGCATGTGCAAAGGCTTTTTTCTTCCCAGCTCTGTGCGGGCAAAAGGAACTGTGAGCAACAGCTGATCATTGGATCTCAGTGCATAAGTGTTCGTGGCTTCTCTTAGTAAGTAATGTAACAGATGTAAGAGGGCAGTAATCCAAGAAGAGCCTTATAAATAAAAGTAAACCAATGACACTATGCCTCCTAGTGTACAGGGATTGCCATCCCACCCGAGAGTACAGCTCACAGTGAATGTGTCTTGGCTCTACAGTTGTGATGAACCTCAGAGCAGAATGATAAACAGAGTCCACCATCAGAAGACATGTACAAGAAGCATTCATATAAAAAAGGTCACCAATAATCTAACACAGATAAGAATGTGGCAGAGACAAGGCGCTTCTTTACACCAAAAGAAAAAACATGTCTTGTTGCGGAAGAAGAATCCTAGTTTAAGTTTTAATTTCCTCACAAGTTTGTCAATGAAAAGTTTAAAAGTGAGGGAATCATCAATTACAACACCAAGGTATTTATATTCATGTAACAACGGCAGGATAGTTCTGTTAAAGGCTCCCTTGGGGGACCCTATAGTTACAGAATTCGCCGGACCAACAAGCACGCTGCTTAAACCCTAGAAAACAAGCGGGGTAAGACGGAGCAGGTGTAGCGTATTGGGCTGCCACTTTCTATTCTGAGGAGGTGGTGGATGCCGATTATGCAAGAGGGATACCTTAGGAACCATCCAGTGCCTAGTGCCAATAGGATTGACATCCCACCTTCAAAAAGGGAAGTTTGGGAATAGCCCATATAATCAACGGGTATTATGACCCTATGAATTGGAAAAGGGCGATGAATGTGTGAACCAAATGAATGAGGTATTAGCAGAAGTATTTAATAAGGTCACCACTAATACAGTGATTACAACAACATGGGGGGACGGTGCCTATAGATATCCTGAGGCAATCGCCCGCATCAGCAATTGTAGTCGCTATTTTAAATTGGTTAGGAGATAATCCAGATAGGAAAGTAATCTGGTTAGCTAATGGGGAAAGTAAATTCCAAACGCCTTCACTTTACTATTTATTTATTTTTATTTTAGTTATTTATTCAGTTTATTTCCGACATGGTTACATTCACTTTTTTTTTTTTTTTTTTTCTTTTTTGTACATGCCGAAAAAGGAGACGAGAGAAGCAATTTGCTTATCCGGGTCCCGTCCCCTGTTTTACCATCGCAAATTTACATGGGTTTACATGTCTCTCTGGTCAAAACATTCTTGATTTCTTCTGAATGTCCTTTTTGTGTATTCTCATCTGTAGTCAGTGTTGTTCTCCTCTATCTGTGTTCGTGTTGGCCTTGTTCCCTGCCATACGTTGTTAGCATTCCTCCAGTTCAAGAATAGTTCCTCTTTCGAAGGTGTTTGGAAGGTTCTTCCCTTTTCATCCACAATGTCACCTTGTTTTGTCTCTACATCAAGGGTAATCCAGCTGTTGTTAGTTCTATTGGCAGTGTTGTATTTTCCACTGTCTGATGATGGGATCAGATCCAACTTGTATAAACACATCACCACATCCCAGTTCACAAGCAAGGTAGTATTTTAATGTAATATATCTTAGTTCATAAGCGTGTTTCTAACTGCTGTTGTTAGTTTTATTGGCAGTGTTGCATTTTCCACTGTTAGATTTAACTTGTATAAACACATTATCATATCTTAGTTCATAAGCAAGGTAGTAATTTCATTGTATAAAAAAAACGTGTTTCTAACTGCACATATGACAATAAACACTTTGAATTTAAATTTAATGTAATCCTTAATCACCCCACCACCTAGCAATTGAATTGAATAAATGACAGACCTTTTTTACTCATGGTTTCCACATTGAATTCAGTATCACAGTCTGAGTTTTGTTTCCAGTGTTTATAGATCTGGGTCCATATCCATGATTACCATCAGTAGTGTTGTTGTTTAGGTGGATCCTTCGTATTTTCCCAAGTTGTCCATCGTTTGATGAGAACTGATTTTCCGTCCTCTTCTTCCAGGATGTAAATCCTGCAGTTTTTTGACCACGTCTTCACAATCTTTCCTTCTTTTTTATTTGGCGTGCTTTCCATGCAATGCTTGCATTTTGTTTCGTCAAGTTTTCATTGATGTACACCTTCGTTCCCTTGAGTTTATTTCTTTGCTTGAGTATTTCTCCTTTGAATTTTATATTCGTGAAGGTTATTTTTACAGCTCTGTTATCATTTTTCTTTGGCAGGAGACGGCAGGAGTTGATGTTGTCAGGGTTCAGGACAATGTCCTTCGACTTCAGGTAGTCAATGACCTGTTGTTCAATCGATTTTGTTTCTTCGTCACTCCTGGGTTTTATCTTTAGGCCTGTGATGATGATATCTTTCTCTCTTTTTCCTTTTGTTCCAGCTGTTCAACCCTCGCGTTCAACAATTTTATCTCTTCAGCATTTCTTTCATTCTTTTCTTTCAGTACCTTTGTTTCGCTTTGTAGTCTTTCCAGTGAGTTTTCCAGCGTCTTTTCCAACGACTTTATCTCGGCAGATAGGTTTTGTAGACCCTCGCGTATCATCTCCTTGACCTCTTCCAAACCCGAATTGGGTTCTGAAGGGCCTCCCTGCGGTTTTTTCACCATTTTCCTTCAGTCTTGGGCCCAGTTTTTCAGGCTGTTCAGGCTGTTCAGCTGTAGCCAGCTGTAGCCAAGGTCGTGTTATCGGAGCAAAGGAAAACACGTCTGCTCTCTCCAAAGACCAGAGAATCAATCTAATACATATGACAACCGATATGAGATAGTTACACAAGAAAGCATTCCTTGGAAGGTGAATACAAATGGAAGAATAGAGAAACGCCCTTCCGGAAAATCTGACTCGGAAAAAATAAGAAAAAGAAGAAAAAACCAGTAGACGAAAAAGAAAATATCTTCAGCCTTTATCCTGATCTGGACGAGGGTTCAGAACAATTAGCAAAGCAGTTAAAACCACAATATGAACTTAATCCCCCAAAATATGATGAAATAGCTGACACGGGAAGACCGGAAAAGCTAGATAAGATTCTGACTCAAATTATAGCGGACAATCCGCTATCGTCAGCCCTTTTGAAGAGGATGACTTAGATATGACTCGAGAAGAGTTGAGGGGACAGTCTCAGAGAGCACATCATCAAATGATGGGTAAGATGAGTGAGCTAGTAAACGCCTTAGCAGGCACGGTAGTACAAAACTGAGAGCTACTCGCCAAATAACAGGAGAAGATCGATGAGATTGAATCCAATACTATCCTATCCGCCACTGAAGGTCCCAGTGGTTTAGCGGGAAAAAGAGAGTTAAATCAGTCCAGGTATCGTAGCACAGGCAGTCTGCCAATATCAGAACCAGGAACCTCGAGGGAGAAAGAGCAAATACCCAAATTTCAAATACAGTTGTCTAGGTTCCGCCCTTTAGTGACTGATGACGAAGATGATTGGTCGCAAGGAGGAGATGGGGAGTGTCCTATTAGAAACACCCCATACTCACCACTCCCTCCAGAGGGACCAACTATATCTAAAATGGTGGATCATCTTGAAGGAGGATGTGTAATGAGGATAGCAACCTCAAAATGTATGGTAAAAATATATGATGTAACAGCTCAAAATTTCACAGGAGACTTAAGTTATGCTTATGTCACCTGGGTAAATGAATTAGATACACCAGTATCCTTTATAAAGAAACTAGATCCGAGACATTATGCTCAAAAAACAAGCTGATCATGCAGCTAGAAAAAAGAAATCAAATTAAATTAATTCATTTTTGGGAACGTTATTTTCTCTTGAGTT